>NW_019217371.1:0-1121 GCF_002532875.2 Varroa jacobsoni | reverse complement strand
TTTAGCCAAGTTTCAGACAAAATCTCCGCATACAACAAAATTATTAAAAGTCAAGGAAATCTTTTTGGTCATGTTTCAATACAGAACCTTACATGCAATATATTTGGTAAAACTCAAGTTCTCGTTGGTCAAGTCTCAAAATAGAGTTTCCTCATACAGAAAAGTTGTTAAAACTTAACCAAGTGTTCTCTATTTAAGTTTCAGGAAGATACAAAGAAGGGGTTAAAACAAACGTTTTTTCTGGCCATGTTTTAGGACAATACGTCCACATACAAAGAAGTTAAAATTTAAATAAGTCCCCCATTGGCCAAATCTCAGGACAAAGTTTCCTCATACAAACAAAAGTTGTTAACACTCAAACAAGCTTCCGTTAGCCAAGTTTCAGACAAAATTTCCGCTTACAACAAAATTGTTAAACATCAAGGAAATCTTTTTGGCCGTATTTCAATACAGAACCTTACATGCAATATATTTGCTAAAACCCAAGTTCTCGTTGGCCAAGTCTCAAAATAGAGTTTCCTCATACAGAAAGACTGTTAAAACTTAAACAAGTATTCTCTAGCTAAGTTTCAGGAAGATAGAAGTGGTTAAAACAAACGTTTTTTCTGGCCATGTTTTAGGACAATACGTCCACATACAAAGAAGTTAAAATTTAAATAAGTCCCCCATTGGCCAAATCTCAGGACAAAGTTTCCTCATACAAACAAAAGTTGTTAACACTCAAACAAGCTTCCGTTAGCCAAGTTTCAGACAAAAGTTCCGCATACAACAAAATTGTTAAAAGTCAAGGAAATCTTTTTGGCCATATTTCAATACAGAACCTTACATGCAATATATTTGCTAAAACCCAGGTTCTCGTTGGTCAAGTTTCAGGATAGAGTTCCCTCACACAGAAAAGTTGTTAAAACTTAAACAAGTATTCTCTAGCTAAGTTTCAGGAAGATACAAAGAAGTGGTTAAAACAAACGTTTTTTGTTGGCCATGTTTTAGGACAACATTTCCACATACAAAGAAGTTAAAATTTAAATAAGTCCCCCACTGGCCAAGTCTCAGGACAGAGTTTCCTCATACAAACAAAAGTTGTTAATACTCAAACAGGCTTCCTTTAGCCAAGTTTTAGA
>NW_019217370.1:0-1123 GCF_002532875.2 Varroa jacobsoni | reverse complement strand
GGGGCAGGGCTTGGTACTACAGCCGTATGGTCTAACGTAAGTGGCTCTGGAAAACCTGCTGATAATGCTACCGTTGGGGCTACGTTCGGAACTAATATCAGCGGCCAAATCACTTCGGCAAATGCGAGTACTTACATTGCAAATGCCGCTATCGCTGCAGCGCATATCGGCTCGCTTGATGCTTCTGTTATAAATGCGGGAACTATTACGACTGGAAAAATTGCCGTTGGTGCGGTTACCGCCGCAAATTCTGGAAATACTATTTCAAGCTCAAACACAGTAAGCTCTAGCGCAATTTCGTGGAACAGAACAGATACTATAATTTCCAGTTTTACATCAACAGGTGCAAACCCTATTGTTTATGTATCTGGCAGCATTGATGTTGGTGATTTGGGTTCAACTGTAACCAGAGTTAAGTTTATAGTAAGCCTTGTAATTGATGGGTCTACGATAACCGTGGGTCAATGCACTGGAACAGCGCCTATAGTTGTTGAGCCGATAATCCCATCAGGAACGACGCGTACAGCAAGTATGCCAATATCGATAGTGTATAGAAGCTCAATGAGCGCAGGAACGCATTCAATAGGCGTTAAGTGTTATGCATATTTTTATACCGATACAACCACTGTCTCAACAACAGGCACGTTTTATTTAACCGCGTCCGTTGTTGCTCAAGAAAACAAGGTTTAGAACTCAAATATAGCTGAAATACTAATGCTATCTTTTTTAAAGGAAATGACTGGCTGAAGCTTGTATTTTGTGTAGGCTAAAAATAAATCGACATCAGCATTAATATTTTTAGCATTAGTATCGCCAGTTTTAATAAGCGATAGGCCAATATTTGAACCAAAATTCATGTTTTTATAATTTAAAAATTCAATCTGCCTTGCTAAAAAGTATGCCCTTTTGTCCTTTATGGTAGAATAGGTACCTACTTTATATGAGTTTATCTCTAAAGCGAAAAGCCTGCTTTTATGATTGAAAGCTATTTTATTTTCTACAGAAAAAGATACGCTTTCGCAAGAAATCCCACCATTTGAGCCGTCGACAATAGTTTGCGAGGCGACTGGGCTGCACTTCAATCTAGTTTTTGTTTCGCTTTTTTCATAATGCGATCCGTATC
>NW_019217369.1:0-1125 GCF_002532875.2 Varroa jacobsoni | reverse complement strand
CTTATTTGAGTTTTACCAACATCTTTGTAGGTGGAAATGTTGTCCTAAAACATGGCTAGAAAAAAAAACGGTTGTTTTAACCACTTCTTTGTATCTTCCTGAAACTTAGCTAAAGAACACTTGTTTAAGTTTTAACAATTTTTCTGCGTGAGGGAACTCTGTCCTGAGACTTGGTCAACAAGAACTCCTTTGAGCTTTAGCAAATATATTGCATGTAAGATTCTATTTTGAAATATGACGAAAAAGATTTCCTTGACTTTCAACAATTTTGTTGTAGGCGGAAGTTTTGTTCTGAAACTTAGATAAAGAAAGCTTGTTTAAGTTTTAACAACTTTTCTGTGTGAGGGAACTCTATCCTGAGACTTGGCCAACGAGAACTTCCTTGAGCTTTAACAAATATATTGCATGTAAGGTTCTCTTTTGAAATATGGCCAAAAAGATTTCTTTGACTTTTAACAATTTTGTTGTATGCGGAAACTCTGTCCTGAAACTTGGCTAGAGGAAGCTTATTTGAGTGTTAGCAAGTTTTTTTTGTATGAGGAAACTCTATTCTGAGACTTGGCCAATGGGGAACTTATTTGAGTCTTACCAACTTCTTTGTATGTGGTGATGTTGTCCTAAAACATGGCCAGAAAGAAAAACGTTTGTTTTAACCACTTCATTGTATGTGGAACTTCTGTCCTCAAACTTAGCCAGAGAACACTTGTTTAAGTTTTAACAACTTTTCTGTGTGAGGGAACTCTATCCTGAGACTTGGCCAACGAGAACTTCTTTGAGCTTTAACAAATATATTGCATGTAAGGTTCTCTTTTGAAATATGGCCAAAAAGATTTCCTTGACTTTTAACAATTTCGCTGTACGAGGAAATTTTGTCCTGAAACTTAGCTAGAGGAAGCTTGTTTAAGTTTTAACAACTTTTCTCTGTGAGAGAACTCTATCCTGAGACTTGGCCAACGAGAACTTCTTTGAGTTTTAACAACTTTTCTGTGTGAGGGAACTCTATCTTGAGACTTCAGCAACGAGAACTTCTTTGAGTTTTAACAAATATAATACATGTAAGGTTCTGTTTTGTAATATGGCCAAAAAGATTTCCTTGACCCTTAACAATTTTGTTGTATGCGGAAA
>NW_019217367.1:0-1127 GCF_002532875.2 Varroa jacobsoni | reverse complement strand
ATCTGAAACTTGGCTAAAGGAAGCTTGTTTGAGTGTTAATAACTTTTTGTTTGTATGAGGACACCCTGTTCTGAGACTCGGCCAATGGGGGACTTATATAAGTTTTAACTTCTTTGTATGTGGAAATGTTGTCCTAAAACATGGCCAAAAAAAACGTTTGTTTTAACTACTTCTTTGTATCTTCCTGAAACTTAGATAGAGAATACCTGTTTAAGTTTTAACAACTATTCTGTGTGAGGGAACTCTATCCTGAGACCTGGCCAACGAGAACTTGGGTTTTAGCAAATATATTGCATGTAAGGTTCTGTTTTGAAACATGACCAAAGAGATTTCCTTGACTTTTGATAATTTTGTTGTATGCGGAAATTTTGTCTGAAACTTGGCTAAAGGAAGCTTGTTTGATTGTTAACAACTTTTGTTTGTATGAGGAAACTCTGTCCTGAGACTTGGCCAATGGGGGACTTATATAAGTTTTAACTTCTTTGTATGTGGAAATGTTGTCCTAAAACATGGCCAAAAAAAACGTTTGTTTTAACTACTTCTTTGTATCTTCCTGAAACTTAGATAGAGAATACCTGTTTAAGTTTTAACAACTATTCTGTGTGAGGGAACTCTATCCTGAGACCTGGCCAACGAGAACTTGGGTTTTAGCAAATATATTGCATGTAAGATTCTGTTTTGAAATATGGCCAAAAAGATTTTCTTGACTTTTAACAATTTTGTTGTAAGCGGAAATTTTGTCTGCAGCTTGGCTAAAGGAAGCTTGTTTGAGTGTTAACAACTTTTGTTTGTGTGAGGACACTCTGTTCTAAGACTTGGCCAATGGGGGACTTATATAAGCTTTAACTTCTTTGTATGTGGAAATGTTGTCATAAAACATGGCCAGAAAAAAACGTTTGTTTTAACCACTTCTTTGTATCTTCCTGAAACTTAGCTAGAGAACACCTCTTTAAGTTTTAACAACTTTTCTGTATGAGGAAACTCTATTTTGAGACTTGACCAACGAGAACTTGGGTTTTAGCAAATATATTGCATGTAAGATTCTGTTTTGAAATATGGCCAAAAAGATTTCCTTGACTTTTAACAATTTTGTTGTATGCGGAAATTTTGTCTGAGACTTGGCTAAA
>NW_019217366.1:0-1126 GCF_002532875.2 Varroa jacobsoni | reverse complement strand
TTTTAGCTAAGTTTCAGACAAAATTTCCGCATACAACAAAATTGTTAAAAGTCAAGGAAATCTTTTTGGCCATATTTCAGTACAGAACCTTACATGCAATATATTTGCTAAAACCCAAGTTCTCGTTGGTCAAGTCTCAGTATAGTTTCCTCACACAGAAAAGTTGTTAAAACTTAAACAAGTATTCTCTAGCTAAGTTTCAGGAAGATACAAAGAATTGATTAAAACAAACATTTTTTCTGGCCATGTTTTTGGACAACATTTCCGCATACAAAGAAGTTAAAACTTATATAAGTCCCCCATTAGCCAAGTCTCAGATCAGAGTGTCCTCATGCAAACAAAAGTTGTTAACACTCAAACAAGCTTCTTTTAGCTAAGTTTCAGACAAAATTTCCGCATACAACAAAATTGTTAAAAGTCAAGGAAATCTTTTTGGTCATATTTCAAAACAGAACCTACATGTAATATACTTGTTAAAACTCAAAGAAGTTCTCGTTAGCCAAGTCTCAGGATAGAGTTCCCTCACACAGAAAAGTTGTAAAACTTAAACAAGTGTTCTCTAGCTAAGTTTTAGGAAGATACAAAGAAGTGGTTAAAACAAACGTTTTTTTTTGGCCATCTTTTAGGACAACATTTCCACATACAAAGAAGTTAAAACTTAAATATGTCCCCCATTGGCCAAGTCTCAGGACAGAATTTCCTCATACAAACAAAAGTTGTTAACAGTCAAGCAAGCTTCCTTTAGCCAAGTTTCAGACAAAATTGCCGCTTGCCACAAAATCGTTAAAAGTCAAGAAAATCTTTTTGGCCATATTACAAACAGAATCTTACATGTAATATATTTGCTAAAACTTAAGTTCTCGTTGGTCAAGTCTCAGTATAGTTTCCTCACACAGAATAGTTGTTAAAACTTAAACAAGTATTCTCTAGCTAAGTTTCAGGAAGATAAAAGGAATTGATTAAAACAAACATTTTTTCTGGCCATGTTTTTTACAACATTTCCACATACAAAGAAGTTAAAACTTATATAAGTCCCCCATTGGCCAAGTCTCAGATCAGAGTGTCCTCATGCAAACAAAAGTTGTTAACACTCAAACAAGCTTCTTTTAGCTAAGTTTCAGACAAA
>NW_019217362.1:0-1129 GCF_002532875.2 Varroa jacobsoni | reverse complement strand
TATCTATCTATCTATGTAAATCGATGTATCTATCTATCTATCTATGTAAATCTATCTAAATCGATGTATCTATCTATCTATGTAAATCGATGTATCTATCTATCTATCTATCTATGTAAATCGATGTATCTATCTATCTATGTAAATCTATCTATCGATGTAAATCGATGTACCTATCTATCGATGTAAATCGATGTATCTATCTATCTATCTATGTAAATCGATGCATCTATCTATCTATCTATGTAAATCGATGTATCTATCTATCGATGTAAATCGATGTATCTATCTATCGATGTAAATCGATGTAAATCTATCTATGTAAATCGATGTATCTATGTAAATCTATCTATGTAAATCGATGTAAATCGATGTATCTATGTAAATCTATCTATGTAAATCGATGGATCTATGTAAATCTATCTATGTAAATCGATGTAAATCGATGTATCTATGTGAATCTATCGATATAAATCGATGTATCTATGTAAATCTATCTATGTAAATCGATGTATCTATGTAAATCTATCTATGTAAATCGATGTATCTATGTAAATCTATCTATGTAAATCGATCTATCTATGTAAATCTATGTATCTATCTATCTACGTAAATTTATGTAAATCGATGTATCTATCTATCTATCTATCTATGTAAATCGATGTATCTATCTATCTATCTATCTATCTATGTAAATCGATGTATCTATGTAAATCTATGTAAATCGATGTATCTATCTATCTATCTATGTAAATCGATGTATCTATGTAAATCTATGTATCTATCTATCTATCTATCGATGTAAATCGATGTATCTATCTATCTATCTATGTAAATCGATGCAGCTATCTATCTATCTATGTAAATGGATGTATCTATCTATCGATGTAAATCGATGTATCTATCTATCGATGTAAATCGATGTAAATCTATCTATGTAAATCGATGTAAATCGATGTATCTATGTAAATCGATGTGAGTCGATGTATCTATGTATATCGATGTAAATCGATGTATCTATGTAAATCTATCTATGTAAATCGATGTAAATCGATGTCTCTATGTAAATCTATCTATGTAAATCGATGTATCTATGTAAATCTATCTATGTAAATCGATGGATCTATGT
>NW_019217361.1:0-1129 GCF_002532875.2 Varroa jacobsoni | reverse complement strand
AATCTTACATGCAATATATTTGCTAAAGCTCAAAGAAGTCTCAGGATGGAGCTTCCTCACACAGAAAAGTTGTTAAAACTTAAACAAGTGTTCCCTAGCTAAGTTTCAGGAAGATACAAAAGAGTGGTTAAAACAACCGTTTTTTTTCTGGCCATGTTTTAGGACAACATTTCCACATACAAAGAAGTTGTTAAAACTCAAATAAGTCCCCCATTGGCCAAGTCTCAGAACAGAGTTTCCTCATACAAAAAGTTCTTAACACTCAAATAAGCTTCCCTTACCTAAGTTTCAGAACAAAACTTCCGCCTAGAGCAAAATTATTGAAAGTCAAGGAAATCTTTTTGGCCATATTTCAAAACAGAATCTTACAAGCAATATATTTGCTAAAGGTCAAAGAAGACTCAGGATGGAGCTCACTCACACAGAAAAGTTGTTAAAACTTTGATAAGTGTTCCCTAGCTAAGTTTCAGGAAGATACAAAGAAGTGGTTAAAACAACCGTTTTTTTTCTGGCCATGTTTTAGGACAACATTACCACATACAAAGAAGTTGGTAAAACTCAAAGAAGTCCCCCATTGGCCAAGTCTCAGAACAGAGTTTCCTCGTACAAAAAAGTTGTTAACACTCAAACAAGCTTCCTTTATCTAAGTTTCAGAACAAAACTTCCGCCTACAACAAAATTGTTCAAAGTCAAGGAAATCTTTCTGGCCATATTTCAAAATAGAATCTTACATGCAATATATTTGCTAAAACTCAAAGAAGTTCTCGTTGACCAAGTCTCAGGACAGAGTTCCCTCACGCACAAAAGTTGTTAAAACTTAAACAAGTGTTCTTTAGCTAAGTTTCAGGAAGATATAAAGAAGTGGTTGAAACAAGCGTTTTTTTTTCTAGTCATGTTTTAGGACAGCATTTGCACATACAAAGAAGTTGGTAAAACTCAAATAAGTCCCCCATTGGCCAAGTCTCAAAACAGAGTTTCCTCATACAAAAAGTTCTTAACACTCAAATAAGCTTCCCTTACCTAAGTTTCAGAACAAAACTTCCGCCTACAACAAAATTGTTGAAAGTCAGGGAAATCTTTTTGGCCATATTTCAAAATGGAATCTTACATGCAGTATATTTGCTAAAAC
>NW_019217360.1:0-1130 GCF_002532875.2 Varroa jacobsoni | reverse complement strand
ACAAACATTTTTTCTGACCATGTTTTAGGACAACATTTCCACCTACAAAGAAGTTGTTAAAACTCAAATAAGTCCCCCATTGGCCACGTCTCAGAACAGAATTTCCTCATACAAAAAAAAAGTTGTTAACACTCAAACAAGCTTCCTTTAGCCAAGTTTCAGACAAAATTTCCGCATAGAACAAAATTGTTAAAAGTCAAGGAAATCTTTTTGGTCATATTTCAAAACAGAATCTTACATGTAATATATTTGCTAAAACTCAAGTTCTCGTTAGCCAAGTCTCAGGATAGAGTTCCCTCACACAGAAAGGTTGTTAAAACTTAAACAAGTATTCTCTAGCTAAGTTTCAGGAAGATACAAAGAAGTAGTTAAAACAAACGTTTTTTTTGGCCATGTTTTAGGACAACATTTCCACATACAAAGAAGTTAAAATTTAAATAAGTCCCCCACTGGCCAAGTCTAAGGACAGAGTTTCCTCATACAAACAAAAGTTGTTAACACTCAAACAAGCTTCCTTTAGCCAAGTTTCAGACAAAATTTCCGCATACAACAAAATTGTTAAAAGTCAAGGAAATCTTTTTGGTCATATTTCAAAACAGAATCTTACATGTAATATATTTACTAAAACTCAAGTTCTCGTTGGCCAAGTCTCAGGATAGAGTTCCCTCACACAGAAAAGTTGTTAAAACTTAAACAAGTATTCTCTAGCTAAGTCTCAGGAAGATACAAAGAATTGGTTAAAACAAACATTTTTTCTGGCCATGTTTTTGGACAACATTTCCACGTACAAAGAAGTTAAACTTATATAAGTCCCCCGCTGTCCAAGTCTCAGGACAGAGTTTTCTCCTACAAACAAAAGTTGTTAACACTCAAACAAGCTTCCTTTAGCCAAGTTTCAGACAAAATTGCCGCTTACAATAAAATCGTTAAAAGTCGAGAAAATCTTTTTGGCCATATTACAAACAGAATCTTACATGTAATATATTTGCTAAAACTCAAGTTCTCGTTGGTCAAGTCTCAGTATAGAGTTTCCTCACACAGAAAAGTTGTTAAAACTTAAACAAGTAGTCTCTAGCTAAGTTTCAGGAAGATACAAAGAAGTAGTTAAAACAAACGTTTTTTTTGGCCAT
>NW_019217359.1:0-1130 GCF_002532875.2 Varroa jacobsoni | reverse complement strand
ACTTCTTCGTATCTTCCTGAAACTTAGCTAGAGAACACCTGTTTAAGTTTTAGCAGCTTTTCTGTATGAGGAAACTCTATTTTGAGACTTGACCAACGAGAACTTGGGTTTTAGCAAATATATTACGTTAAGATTCTGTTTTGAAATACGGCCAAAAAGATTTCCTTAACTTTTAACAATTTTGTTGTAAGCGGAAATTTTGTCTGCAACTTGGCTAAAGGAAGCTTGTTTGAGTGTTAACAACTTTTGTTTGTATGCGGAAACTCTGTTCTGAGACTTGGCCAATGGGGGACTTAAAGTTTTAACTTCTTTGTACGTGGAACTTCTGTCCTGAAACTTAGCCAGAGAACACTTGTTAAAGTTTTAACAACTCTTCTGTGTGAGGGAACTCTATCCTGAGACTTGGCCAACGAGAACTTCTTTGAGTTTTAACAAATATATTGCATGTAAGGTTCTCTTTTGAAATATGACCAAAAAGATTTCCTTGACTTTTAACAATTTTGTTGTAAGCGGAAATTTTGTCCTGAAACTTAGCTAAAGGAAGCTTGTTTAAGTGTTAATAACTTTTTTTGTATGAGGAAACTCTGTTCTGAGACTTGGCCAATGGGGGACTTATTTGAGTTTTAACAACTTCTTTGCATGTGGAAATGTTGTCCTAAAACATGGCCAGAAAGAAAAACGTTTGTTTTAACCACTTCTTTGTATGTGGGACTTCTGTCCTGAAACTTAGCTAGAGAGCACTTGTGTTTAAGTTTTAACAACTTTTCTGTGTGAGGGAATTCTATCCTGAGACTTGGCCAACGAGAACTTCTTTGAGCTTTAACAAATACATTGCATGTAAGGTTCTCTTTTGAAATATGGCCAAAAAGATTTCTTTGACTTTTAACAATTTTGTTGTATGCGGAAATTCTGTCCTGAAACTTGGCTAGAGGAAGCTCGTTTGAGTGTTAGCAACTTTTTTTTGTATGAGGAAACTCTGTTCTGAGACTTGGCCAATGGGAAACTTATTTGAGTTTTAACAACATCTTTGTATGTGATAATGTTGTCCTAAAACATGGCCAGAAAAAAAGCTTTTGTTTTAACCACTTCTTTGTATGTGGAATTTCTGTCCTGAAACTTAGCCAGAGAAT
>NW_019217356.1:0-1130 GCF_002532875.2 Varroa jacobsoni | reverse complement strand
TTTTTTTTTTGGTCATGTTTTAGGACAACATTTCCACATACAAAGAAGTTAAAATTTAAATAAGTCCTCCACTGGCCAAGTCTCAGGACAGAGTTTCCTCATACAAACAAAAGTTGTTAACACTCAAACATGCTTCCGTTAGCCAAGTTTCAGACAAAATTTCCGCATACAACGAAATTGTTAAAAGTCAAGGAAATCTTTTTGGCCATATTTCAAAACAGAATCTTACAGGCAATATATTTGCTAAAACCCAAATTCTCGTTGGTCAAGTCTCAGGATAGAGTTTCCTCATACAGAAAAGCTGTTAAAACTTAAACAAGTATTCTCTATCTAAGTTTCAGGAAGATACAAAAAAGTGGTTAAAACAAACGTTTTTTCTGGCCATGTTTTCGGACAACATTTCCACATACAAAGAAGTTAAAACTTAAATGAGTCCCCCATTGGCCAAGTCTCAGAACAGAGTGTCCTCATACAAACAAAAGTTATTAATGCTCAAACAAGCTTCCTTTAGCCAAGTTTCAGTCAAAATTTCCGCTTACAACAAAATTGTTAAAAGTCAAGGAAATCTTTTTGGCCATATTTCAAAACAAAATCTTACATGCAATATATTTGCTAAAACCCAAGTTCTCGTTGGTCAAGTCTCAAAATAGAGTTTCCTCATACGGAAAAGCTGTTAAAACTTAAACAAGTGTTCTCTATCTAAGTTTTAGGAAGATACAAAAAAGTGGTTAAAACAGCCGTTTTTTCTGGCCATGTTTTAGGACAACCCGTCCACATACAAAGAAGTTAAAATTTAAATAAGTCCCCCACTGGCCAAGTCTCAGGACAGAGTTTCCTCATACAAACAAAAGTTGTTAACACTCAATCAAGCTTCCGTTAGCCAAGTTTCAGATAAAATTTCCGCATACAACAAAATTGTTAAAAGTCAAGGAAATCTTTTTGGCCATATTTCAAAACAGAATCTTACATGCAATATATTTGCTAAAACCCAAGTTCTCGTTGGTCAAGTCTCAAAATAGAGTTTCCTCATACAGAAAAGCTGTTAAAACTTAAACAAGTATTCTCTAGCTAAGTTTCAGGAAGATATAAAGAAGTGGTTAAAACAAACGTTTTTTTTTCGCCATGTTTTA
>NW_019217353.1:0-1130 GCF_002532875.2 Varroa jacobsoni | reverse complement strand
GGGACTTATTTAAATTTTAACTTTTTTGTATGTGGAAATGTTGTCCTAAAACATGGCCAGAAAAAACGTTTGGTTTAACCCGTTCTTTGTATCTTCCTGAAACTTAGCTAGAGAATACTTGTTTAAGTTTTAACAGCTTTTCTGTATGAGGAAACTCTATTTTGAGACTTGACTAACGAGAACTTGGGTTTTAGCAAATATATTGCATGTAAGATTCTGTTTTGAAGTATGGCCAAAAAGATTTCCTCGACTTTTAACAATTTTGTTGTATTGCGGTAATTTTGTCTGAAACTTGACTAAAGGAAGCTTGTTTGACTGTTAACAACTTTTGTTTGTATGAGGAAACTGTCCTGAGACTTGGCCAATGGGGGACTTATTTAACTTCTTTGTATGTGGAAATGTTGTCGTAGAAGATGGTCAAAAAAAAACGTTTGTTTTAACCACTTCTTTATCTCTTCCTGAAACTTAGCTAGAGAACACCTGTTTAAGTTTTAACAACTTTTCCATGTCAGGGAACTCTGTCCTGAGGCTTGGTCAACGAGAAGTTGTTTGGGTTTTAACGAATATATTGCATGCAAGATTCTGTTTTGAAATATGGCCAAAAAGATTTCCTTGACTTCTAGCAATTTTGTTGTAAGCGGAAATTTTGTCCTGAAATTTAGCTAAAAAAAGCTTGTTTGAGTGTTAACAACTTTTTTGTATGAGGAAACTCTGATCTGAGACTTGGCCACTTGGGGGACTTATTTGAGTTTTACCAACTCCTTTGTATGTGGTAATGTTGTCCTAAAACATGGCCAGAAAAAACGTTTGTTTCAACCACTTCTTTATATCTTTGTGAAACTTAGCTAGAGAACACCTGTTTAATTTTTAACAACTTTTCCGTGTCAGGGAACTCTTTCCTGAGGCTTGCTCAACGAGAAGTTGTTTGGGTTTTAACGAATATATTGCATGTAAGATTCTGTTTTGAAATATGGCCAAAAAAATTTCCTTGACTTCCAACAATTTTGTTGTAGGGAGAAATTTTGTCCTGAAACTTAGATAAAGAAAGCTTGTTTGAGTGTTAACAACTTTTTTGTATGAGGAAACTCTGATCTGAGACTTGGCCACTTGGGGGACTTATTTGAGTTTTA
>NW_019217352.1:0-1131 GCF_002532875.2 Varroa jacobsoni | reverse complement strand
TCATTATTAATTACTACGAAATATACTAAGTGCGACGAAGTGGAAGGGAAGAAGGTGATGAAGAAGTGAGGCTATTGAGGGAAACATGAAAAAGGAGATAATTATGTGGAAACAGCAGTAGTAACAGAAGTCATCCGAGGAAGGACGATGATGAAAAGCGAATCGAAAAACACACCTGTACATATATGAATACCCATCAACTATATTTTATTATTACGCCTGTCACCATAAACCAATAAACGAAGAGAGTAAGGGATAATAGAACAAAAAAAATTATATGTGTACACTCTAAAACATTGGGTGCTCTTGCTGCTAGCAGTGGTGATGTCCCTGTATTTAGAGAGAAACAGAAGGAAGAGGAACGCTTATGGACGACAATGGACAACATCGCAAGGAAGTGTGGACGAGAACAGCTGTTGAGGAAAACATGATGGTAGAAGTTGGAGGACGTTGGGACTAGCTATATGATAAAGAAAAAGTAGCGCAGACTTTGAAACGAACGAAATAGAACACACGTTGTTATAGTGACGAGTATAATCGAGTAATAAAAGAGGACAACAAAAACAAAAATAAATAATATGGTTAAAGTGTAAACAGAGAATTATGGCGTCAGACATTATTAGGAATGAGGAAAAAATTAAGGTTGTATCCAATATACGAAAGAATGGAAGAGGTGCGCGAAAACGAATATTAAATACTAATGATGATGGTTTGCTGTGACGACGTTGATATGAGTACTGTCTCAAGAGATGGCTAGATAAAAAACAAAGTTGAGTAAAAAACAAAGAGAAAATAAAGAACACCGAGGAGGTGGAAAATAAATTTGGTTCTCACGACACACGAAACATTAACCTTTGCCTGTCCTACTTTGTAGGATTGAATCCTCTAGCTTTAGAAGTAGGATCGTCTTGTTTTACAAGTTACACGTTTGTTCAAGTTTGTGGTGCTGTTGAAGTTCAACAGCCTTAGATACCTATACTACAGGGAATTAAAGGTACTGGCTTCTAATGCTTCAATTGATAGTTCTTGCATTATATATGATCGTCAAATCATCATAAAGCGGAATGTACAGTATTGTACAAAGTTTGTTTATCTCATCGTTTCTATCATTCTCATTATAATGGCGTCCAC
>NW_019217351.1:0-1131 GCF_002532875.2 Varroa jacobsoni | reverse complement strand
ATATAAGTTTTAACTTCTTTGTATGTGGAAATGTTGTCCTAAGACATGAACAGAAAAAACGTTTGTTTTAACCACTTCTTTGTATCTTCCTGAAACTTAGATAGAGAATACTTGTTTAAGTTTTAACAGCTTTTCTGTATGAGGAAACTCTATTTCGAGACTTGACCAACGAGAACTTGGGTTTTAGCAAATATATTCCGTTAAGATTCTGTTTTGAAATATGGCCATAAACGATTTCCTTGACTTTTAACAATTTTGTTGTAAGCGGAAATTTTGTCTGAAACTTGGCTAAAGGAAGTTTGTTTGAGTGTTAACAACTTTTGTTTGTATGAGGAAACCCTGTCGTGAGACTTGGCTAATGGGGGACTTATTTAAGTTTTACCTTCTTTATATGTGGAAATGTTGTCCTAAAGCATGGCCAAAAAAAAAACGTTTGTTTTAATCACTTCTTTGTATATGGGACTTCTGTCCTGAAATTTAGTTAGAGAACACTTGTTTAAGTTTTAACAACTTTTCTGTGTGAGGGAACTCTATCCTGAGACTTGGCCAACGAGAACTTCTTTGAGTTTTAACAAATATATTGCATGTAAGATTCTGTCTTGAAATATGACCAAAAAGATTTCCCTGACTTTTAACAATTTTGTTGTATGCGGAAATTTTGTCTGAAACTTGGCTAAAAGAAGCTTGTTTGAGTGTTAACAACTTTTGTTTCTATGAGGAAACTCTGTCCTGAGACTTGGCCAATGGGGGACTTATTTAAGTTTTAACTTCTTTGTATGTGGAAATGTTATCCTAAAACATGGCCAAAAAACGGTTGTTTTAACCACTTCTTTGTATCTTCCTGAAACTTAGATAGAGAATACTTGTTTAAGTTTTAACAGCTTTTCTGTATGAGGAAATTCTATTTTGAGACCTGACCAACGAGAACTTGGGTTTTAGCAAATATATTACGTTAAGATTCTGTTTTGAAGTATGGCCAAAAAGATTTCCTTGACTTTTAACAATTTTGTTGTATGCGGAAATTTTGTCTGAAACTTGGCTAAAAGAAGCATGTTTGAGTGTTAACAACTTTTGTTTCTATGAGGAAAGCCTGTCCTGAGACTTGGCCAATGGGGGACTTATTTAAGTTTT
>NW_019217350.1:0-1131 GCF_002532875.2 Varroa jacobsoni | reverse complement strand
TTGTATGCGGAAATTTTGTCTGAAACTTGGCTAAAGGAAGCTTGTTTGACTGTTAACAACTTTTGTTTGTATGAGGAAACTCTGTCCTGAGACTTGGCCAATGGGGGACTTATTTAAGTTTTAACTTCTTTGTATGTGGAAATGTTGTCTTAAAACATGGCCCAAAAAAACGTTTGTTTTAGCCACTTCTTTGTATCTTCATGAAACTTAGCTAGAGAACACTGGTTTGTTTTAACAACTTTTCTATTTGAGGAAACTCTATTTTGAGACTCGACCAACGAGAACTTGGGTTTTAGCAAATATATTGCATGTAAGGTTCTGCATTGAAATATGACCAAAAAGATTTCCTTGACTTTTAATAATTTTGTTGTAAGCGGAAATTTTGTCTGAAACTTGGCTAAAGAAACCTTGTTTGAGTGTTAACAACTTTTGTTTGCATGAGGACACTGTTGTAAGACTTGGCCAATGGGGGACTTATATAAGTTTTAACTGCTTTGTATGTGGAAATGTTGTCCTAAAACATGGCCAAAAAAAAACGTTTGTTTTAACCACTTCTTTGTATCTTCCTGAAACTTAGCTAGAGAATACTTGTTTAAGTTTTAACAGCTTTTCTGTATGAGGAAACTCTATTTTGAGACTTAACCAACGAGAACTTGGGTTTTAACAAATATATTACATGTAAGGTTCTGCTTTGAAATATTACCCAAAAGATTTCCTTGACTTTTAACAATTTTGTTGTATGCGGAAATTTTGTCTGAAACTTGGCTAAAGGAAGCTTGTTTGAGTGTTAACAACTTTTGCTTGTATGAGGAAACTCTGTTCTGAGACTTGGCCAATGGGGGACTTATTTAAGTTTTAACTTCTTTGTATGTGGTAATGTTATCCTAAAACATGGCCAAAAAAAAACGTTTGTTTTTACCACTTCCTTGTATCTTCCTGAAACTTAGCTAGAGAATACTTGTTTAAGTTTTAACAGCTTTTCTGTATGAGGAAACTCTATTTTGAGACTTGACCAACGAGAACTTGGGTTTTAGCGAATATATTGCATGTAAGATTCTGTTTTGAAATATGGCCAAAAAGATCTCCTTGACTTTTAGCAATTTTGTTGTAAGCGGAAATTTTGTCTGAAAC
>NW_019217348.1:0-1132 GCF_002532875.2 Varroa jacobsoni | reverse complement strand
AAAAAAGTGTTCTCCAGCTAAGTTTCAGGACAGAAATCCCACCTGCAAAAAATTGGTTAAAACAAACCTCTTTTCTGGCCATGTTTTAGGAAAACAATACCACACACAAAGAGGTTGTTAAAACTCAAAGAGGTCCCCCATTGGCCAAGTCTCAGAACAGAGTTTCCTCATACAAAAGGGTTGTTAAAACTTAAACAAGTGTTCTCTAGTTAAGTTTCAAGACAGAAGTCCCACATACAAAAAAATGGTTAAAACTTAAACCTCTTTTCTGGCCATGTTCTAGGAAAACATTACCACATACAAAGAGATTGTTAAAACTCAAAGAAGTCTCCCATTGGCCAAGTCTCAGAACAGAGTTTTCTCATACAAAAGAGTTGTTAAAACTTAAACAAGTGTTCTCCAGCTAAGTTTTAGGACAGAAATCCCACCTGCAAAAAATTGGTTAAAACAAACCTTTTTTCTGGCCATGTTTTAGGAAATCAATACCAAATACAAAGAGGTTGTTAAAACCCAAAGAAGTCCCCCACCGGTCAAGTCTCAGAACAGAGTTTCCTCATACAAAAGAGTTGTTAAAACAAAAAAGTGTTGTCTAGCTAGGTTTCAGGACAGAAGTCCCACATACAAAAAAATGGTTAAAACTTAAACCTCCTTTCTGGCCATGTTTTAGGAAAAGATTACACATACAAAGAGATTGTTAAAACTCAAAGAAGTCTCCCATTGGCCAAGTCTCAGAACAGAGTTTCCTCATACAAAAGAGATGTTAAAACTTAAACAAGTGTTCTCCAGCTAAGTTTCAGGACAGAAATCCCACCTGCAAAAAATTGGTTAAAACAAACCTCTTTTCTGGTCATGTTTTAGGAAAACAATACCACATACAAAGAGGTTGTTAAAACTCAAAGAAGTCCGCCATTGGCCAAGTCTCAGAACAGAGTTTCCTCATACAATAGAGTTGTTAAAACAAAAAAGTGTTGTCTAGCTAAGTTTAAGGACAGAAGTCCCACATACAAAAAAGTGGTTAAAACTTAAACCCCTTTTCTGGCCATGTTCTAGGAAAACATTACACATACAAAGAGGTTGTTAAAACCCAAACAAGTGCTTGTCGGCCAAATCTCAGAACAGAGTTTCCTCAGAC
>NW_019217347.1:0-1131 GCF_002532875.2 Varroa jacobsoni | reverse complement strand
TCCTGAGACTTGGCCAATGGGGGACTTATTTGAGTTTTAACTTCTTTGTATGTGGAAATGTTGTCCTAAAACATGACCAAAAAAAAACGGTTGTTTTAACCACTTCTTTGTATCTTCCTGAAACTTGGATAGAGAATACTTGTTTAAGTTTTAACAGCTTTTCTGTATGAGGAAACTCTATTTTGAGACTTAACCAACGAGAACTTGGGTTTTAGCAAATATATTACGTTAAGATTCTGTTTTGAAATATGACCGAAAAGATTTCCCTGACTTTTAACAATTTTGTTGTATGCGGTCATTTTGTCTGAAACTTGGCTAAAGGAAGCTTGTTTGAGTGTTAACAACTTTTGTTTGTATGAGGATACTCTGTTCTGAGACTTGGCCAATGGAGGACTTATAAGTTCTAACTTCTTTGTATGTAGAAATGTTGTCCTAAAACATGGTCAGAAAAAACGTTTGTTTTAACCACTTCTTTGTATCTTCCTGAAACTTAGATAGAGAATACTTGTTTAAGTTTTAACAGCTTTTCTGTATGAGGAAACTCTATTTTGAGGCTTGACCAACGAGAACTTGGGTTTTAGCAAATATATTACGTTAAGATTCTGTTTTGAAGTATGGCCAAAAAGATTTCCATGACTTTTAACAATTTTGTTGTAAGCGGAAATTTTATTTGAAACTTGGATAAAGGAAGCTTGTTTGAGTGTTAACAACTTTTGTTCGTATGAGAACACTCTGTTCTGAGACTTGGCTGTATATATATTTGCTAAAACTCAAGTTCTCGTTAGTCAAGTCTCAGTATAGAGTTTCCTCACACAGAAAAGTTGTTAAAACTTAAACAAGTATTCTCTAGCTAAATTTCAGGAAGATACAAAGAATTGGTTAAAACAAACATTTTTTCTGGCCATGTTTTTGGACAACATTTCCACATACAAAGAAGTTAAAACTTATGAGTCCCCCATTGGCCAAGTCTCAGAACAGAGTTTCCTCTTACAAAAAAGTTGTTAACACTCAAACAAGCTTCCTTTATCTAAGTTTCAGAACAAAACTTCCGCCTACAACAAGATTGTTGAAAGTCAGGGTAATCTTTTTGGCCATATTTCAAAATGAAATCTTACATGCAGTATATTTGCT
>NW_019217341.1:0-1134 GCF_002532875.2 Varroa jacobsoni | reverse complement strand
CGTTTGTTTTAACCACTTCTTTGTATCTTCCTCAAACTTAGCTAGAGAACACTTGTTTAAGTTTTAACAGCTTTTCTGTATGAGGAAACTCTATTTTGAGACTTGACCAACGAGAACTTGGGTTTTAGCAAATATATTCCGTTAAAATTCTGTTTTGAAGTATGGCCAAAAAAGATTTCCTTGACTTTTAACAATTTTGTTGTATACGGAAATTTTATCTAAAACTTGGCTAAAGGAAGCTTGTTTGAGTGTTAACAACTTTTGTTTGTATGAGGACACTCTGTTCTGAGACTTGGCCTATGGAGGACTTATTTGAGTTTTACCAACTTCTTTGTATGTGGTAATGTTGTCCTAAAGCATGGCCAGGAAAAAAACGGTTGTTTTAACCACTTCTTTGTATCTTCCTGAAACTTAGCTAGGGAACACTTGTCTAAATTTTAACAACTTTTCTGTGTGAGGGAGCTCCATCCTGGGACTTCTTTGAGCTTTGCCAAATATATTGCATGTAAGATTCTATTTTGAAATAGGGCCAAAAAGATTTCCCTGACTTTTAACAACTTTGTTGTAAGTGGAAATTTTCTCCTGAAACTTAGCTAAAGCAAGCTTGTTTGAGTGCTAATAACTTTTTTTGTATGAGGAAACTCTGTTCTGAGACTTGGCCAATGGGGGACTTACTATGAGTTTTAACAACTTCTTTGTATATCGTAATGTTGTCCTAAAACATGGCCAGAAAAAAAGCGTTTGTTTTAACCACTTCTTTGTATGTGGAACTTCTGTCCTGAAACTTAGCCAGAGAACACTTGTTTAAGTTTTAACAACTTTTCTGTGTTAGGGAACTCTGTCCTGAGACTTGGTCAACGAGAACTTCTTTGAGTTTTAACAAATATATTGCATGTAAGGTTCTCTCTTGAAATATGGCCAAAAAGATTTTCTTGACTTTTAACAACTTTGTTGTAAGTGGAAATTTTCTCCTGAAACTTAGCTAAAGGAAGCTTGTTTGAGTGCTAATAACTTTTTTTGTATGAGGAAACTCTGTCCTGCGACTTGGCCAATGGGGAACTTATATAAGTTTTAACTTCTTTGTATGTGGAAATGTTGTCCTAAAACATGAACAGAAAAAACGTTTGTTTTAAC
>NW_019217340.1:0-1135 GCF_002532875.2 Varroa jacobsoni | reverse complement strand
AAGGAAACTCTGTTCTGAGACTTGGCCTCTGGGGACTTATTTAAGTTTTAATTTCTTTGTATGTGGAAATGTTGTCCTAAAAGATGGCCAAAAAAAAACGTTTGTTTTAACCACTTCTTTGTATCTTCCTGAGACTTTGCTAGAGAACACTTGTTTAAGTTTTAACAACTTCTGTGTGTGAGGGAACTCTATCCTGAGACTTGGCCAACGAGAACTTGAGTTTTAGCAAATATATTACATGTAAAATTCTGTTTTGAAATATGACCAAAAAGATTTCCTTGACTTTTAACAATTTTATTGTATACGGAAATTCTGTCTGAAACTTGGCTAAAGAAAGCTTGTTTGAGTGTTAACAACTTTTTTTTTGTATGAGGAAACTCTGTCCTGAGACTTGGCCAATGGGAGACTTATTTAAGTTTTAACTTCTTTCAATGTGGAAATGTTGTCCTAAAACATGACCACAAAAAATGTTTGTTTTAACCGTTTCTATCTTCCTGAAACTTAGCTAGAGAATACTTGTTTAAGTTTTAACAGCTTTTCTGTATGAGGAAACTCTATTTTGAGTCTTGACCAACGAGAACTTGGGTTTTAGCAAATATATTGCATGTAAGATTCTGTTTTGAAACATGGCCAAAAAGATTTCTCTGACTTTTAGCAATTTTGTTGTACGCGGAAATTTTGTCTGAAACTTGGCTAAAGGAAGCTTGTTTTAGTGTTAACAACTTTTTTTTGTATGAGGAAACTCTGTCCTGAGACTTGGCCAATGGGGGACTTATATAAGTTTTAACTTCTTTGTATGTAGAAATGTTGTCCTAAATCATGGCCAAAAAAAAACGTTTGTTTTAACCACTTCTTTGTATCTTCCTGAAACTTAGCTAGAGAATACTTGTTTAAGTTTTAACAGCTTTTCTGTATGAGGAAACTCTATTTTGAGACTTGACCAACGAGAACTTGGGTTTTACCAAATATATTGCATGTAAGGTCCTGTATTGAAACATGACCAAAGAGGTTTCCTTGACTTTTAATAATTTTGTTGTATGCGGAAATTCTGTCTGAAACTTGGCTAAAGGAAGCTTGTTTGAGTGTCAACAACTTGTATTTGTATGAGGACACTCTGTTCTAAGACTTGGCCAAT
>NW_019217338.1:0-1131 GCF_002532875.2 Varroa jacobsoni | reverse complement strand
GAAGGCTCCAACGAGTTTGGTCGTCTGGATGTTGTGGTAAAAAAAAGCCATCTTGTATTTGAAAGCTTCAACGAGTTTGGTTGTCTGGACCTTGTGGTAAAGAAGAAAGCCATCTGATACCTGAAGGTTCCAACGAGTTTGGTCGCCTGGACCTTGTGGTAAAGAAGAAAGCCACCTGATACCTGAAGGCTCCAACGAGTTTGGTCGTCTGAATGTTGTGCTAAAAAAAAAGCCATCTGATACCTGAAGGCTCCAATGAGTTTGGTCGTCTGATCGTTGTGACAGGAAATAGTGTCATCTGGTATTTGAAAGTTCCAACGAGTTTGGTCGCCTAGACGTTCTGGTGTCATCTGATACTTGAGAGCTTCAATAAGGTTGGTTGTCTGGTCGTTATGACAAGGAATAGTGCCATCTGGTATTTGAAAGCTCCAACGAGTTTGGCCATCTGGATATTGTGGTAAAGAAGAAAAGCATCTGGTACTTGAAAACTTCAACGAGTTTGCTCGTCTGGACCTTGTGGTAAAGAAGAAAGCCATCTGGTATTTGAAAGTTCCAACGAGTTTGGCCATCTGGACCTTGTGGTAAAGAAGAAAGCCATCTGGTATTTGAAAGTTCCAACGAGTTCGGTCGCCTGGACGTTGTGGTAAAGAAGAAAGCCACCTGATACCTGAAGGCTCCAACGAGTTTGGTCGTCTGAATGTTGTGCTAAAAAAAAAGCCATCTGATACCTGAAGGCTCCAACGAGTTTGGTCGTCTGGGCGTTGTGACAGGAAATAGTGTCATCTGGTATTTGAAAGTTCCAACGAGTTTGGTTGCCTGGACGTTGTGGTGTCATCTGATACTTGAAAGCTCCAATAAGTTTGGTTGTCTGGTCGTTATAACAAGGAATAGTGCCATCTGGTATTTAAAAGCTCCAACGGGTTTGGTCGTCTGGGCATTGTGGTAAAGAAGAAAGCCACCTGATACCTGAAGGCTCCAACTAGTTTGGTCGTCTGGATGTTGTGGTAAAAAAGAAAGCCATCTTGTATTTGAAAGCTTCAACGAGTTTGGTCGTCTGGACCTTGTGGTAAAGAAGAAAGCCATCTGATACCTGAAGGTTCCAACGAGTTTAGTCGCCTGGACGTTGTGGTA
>NW_019217337.1:0-1134 GCF_002532875.2 Varroa jacobsoni | reverse complement strand
AGGAGTAAAATCAGCAATAGGATTTTCGCTAGCAACAGCTGCATCTTGTTGAAATTCATAAGCTCCCATATCCACAAATGGACCAAATTTACGAGGATTCCCATCTAAATCTGTATCGTTTTCGCCAATACCATCATTAGTTCCTTTGTTGATAAGTGGCGATTCGCATGAAAGTCTAAAATCTCCTACCGCTTCATTCACAAACATCGGATCAACAGACATATTGCCTTCTCCTGGCTGAATGCCTCCTTGGATATTGGAATGGGTTACTGAAGCTGTCCAATCATCTAAAGTATTTAAACCTGGTGTTTGATTGTTCCAAACAATATTGTTTGAAAATTTTGAAACTTTTGTATTTAAATAGTTTTGAGATTTATTTTCAACAAATACACTATTATAAATCTCCGAGCAATAAGTTCCTATTACTGCAGCATCGCTAGAATTTGTTGAATTACCATCAAAAATGCAATTATAAAATTTATTACAATTACCTGAAGAACCACCCCAAATTGTACTTCCTGAAGAATTGCTGTTTTTTTGAAATAATGAATTTAAAACCACAATCGTCCCATTTCCTGCATCTATTGCTCCAGGTGAATTTCCAACAAAACTACACCCTTTAATATCAAATGTACCTCTACTATAAAATCCAATTTGCAAAGCACCTACCGTGTTTGAAACCTCATTATTATTCTCCTTAAAAATATTGCCTTCAAAGACAATACTACCAGAATATAACCCAAGTTGAGCTCCAGCTGGAACGCCCAAAGATTTATTCTTTTCAAAAAGAGTATTTCGGATAATCAATGAACCATAAATATTAGAGCCATAAATAGCACCACCTCCAGAATTTCCCAAATACTCGTTAGCAACAAAACTACAATTATCAATTTTAAGCCCTCCAATATTAAAAAACAAAGCCCCTTGAGAACTACATTTATTATTACTTACCTCTACTTTATCACAAACAAAACTTGCAGAACTACCAGAATTCGAATAAATAACATGATCTGAATTAATATGATTAGTTAACTTTGAATTAGTAATCTGAGTATTTATAGATGAAATATTTAATATTAAATTTTTATTAGTTGTATTATTATTAAAAATAGATTTATTAATATTAAGTGACTT
>NW_019217335.1:0-1139 GCF_002532875.2 Varroa jacobsoni | reverse complement strand
TTTTTAGCCATATTTCAAAACAGAATCTTATATGCATTATATTTGCTAAAACCCAAGTTCTCGTTGGTCAAGTCTCAAAATAGAGTTTCCTCATACAGAAAAGCTGTTAAAACTTAAACAAGTATTCTCTAGCTAAGTGTCAGGAAGATACAAAGAAGTGGTTAAAACAAACGTTTTTTTTTGGCCATGTTTTAGGACAACATTCCCACATACAAAGAAGTTAAAACTTAAATAAGTCCCCCATTGGCCAAGTCTCAGGACAGAGTTTCCTCATACAAACAAAAGTTGTTAACACTCAAACAAGCTTTCTTTAGCCAAGTTGCAGACAAAATTTCCGCTTACAACAAAATTGTTAAAAGTCAAGGAAATCTCTTTGGTCATATTTCAAAACAGAACCTTACATGTAGTATATTTGTTAAAACTCTAAGAAGTTCTCGTTGGCTAAGTCTCAGGATAGAATTCCCTCACACAGAAAAGTTGTTCAAACTTAACAAGTGTTCTCTGACTAAGTTTCAGGAAGATAAAAAGAAGTGGTTAGAACAAACGTTTTTTTTAGCCATGTTTTAGGACAACATTTCCACATACAAAGAAATTAAAACTTAAATAAGTCCCCCATTGGCCATGTCTCAGAACAGAGTTTCCTCATACAAACAAAAGTTGTTAATACTCAAACAAGCTTCCTTTAGCCAAGTTTCAGACAAAATTTCCGCATACAACAAAATTATTAAAAGTCAAGGAAACCTCTTTGGTCATGTTTCAATACAGAACCTTCCATGTAATATATTTGTTAAAATTCAAAGAAGTTCTCGTTGGCCAAGTCTCAGGATGGAGTTCCCTCACACAGAAAAGTTGTTAAAACTTAAACAAGTATTTTCTAGCTAAGTTTCAGGAAGATACAAAGAAGTGGTTAAAACAAACGTTTTTTTGGCCATGTTTTAGGACAACATTTCCACATACAAAGAAATTAAAACTTAAATAAGTCCCCCATTGGCCATGTCTCAGAACAGAGTTTCCTCATACAAACAAAAGTTGTTAACACTCAAACAAGCTTTCTTTAGCCAAGTTTCAGACAAAATTTCCGCATACAACAAAATTATTAAAAGTCAAGGAAACCTCTTTGGTCATGTTTCAATACAAAA
>NW_019217334.1:0-1135 GCF_002532875.2 Varroa jacobsoni | reverse complement strand
GGCTGCTGTATTTAATATTCCGGATGGAGATGTTGCAGGATTAATAGCTGCAATAAAAACATCAAATACAAACAACAAACCAGATACAATAAACCTGGCGCCTTTTTGTACGTATGTGCTAACAACAATTGAAAGTTCATTAGGAGGCGACAATGGTCTTCCTATGATACAAGTGGATGGCTCATCAACAAACGATCTGAAAATATTTGGGAATGGATCTACATTGACCAGAGATGCAACAGCACCAAAATTCAGGCTTATGTATTGTATCGGAAATACAACCATTCAGGACCTGACTTTTACAAATGGTTATTTACTTGACGGTTCAAATGGAGGTGGCGCACTTCTGGTAAACGGACAGACGTATTTTATTTCCAACTGTACATTCACGGGTAATAGAAGTGGTTTTAGTGGCGGAGCTTTGTTGTGCGAGGTATCTTCCACAACTACAGTTACCAACTGTACGTTTCAAGGGAATATTGCTCCAAAGGCTTCAGCTATCGAAGAACATGGCACAACGTTATATATTGTAAATTCTACAATTTCAGGAAATACAGTTATAGGAAGTTCAAATAGTAATGCACTTGAAAATTATGTTATTGCTACGAATTATGTATATCTAAGAAATACCATTGTATCAAATAATGATAACGGAACAGGCGGGTCCGATGTAGGATTTGGAGCAATTGTACTTCAAGGAGGAAATTTTATTGGGTCAGTATCGGGCAATTCTGCAACAATTACTCCAGGTACAAGCGCTTTAGGTGATTATGTAGGAAGTAATGCCGCGCCTTTAGATGCAAAGTTAAATGCTCTTGCTGACAATGGAGGGTTTACAAAAACCATGTCGCCGCAATCTACAAGTCCGACAATCGACAAGGGAAGTACACTCTTTAACTTGGCTCAGGATCAACGAGGCTATGCCCGGGTAGGAACATTGGATATAGGCGCATGTGAGTACGGAGCAGCAGCTCCAGCACCCGTTATCGCAACAACAGTTTTAAATATTACTGTAGGCCCGATTGGTACAGTACTTACCATTTCAGGTATCAATATTACAAGCATTACACAAATCCAAAGAATGTAAGAGTGGGCTTTATCGGCTTTTTTCCCGAACCACCCCGAAATCATAAAC
>NW_019217333.1:0-1140 GCF_002532875.2 Varroa jacobsoni | reverse complement strand
GGGTTTTAGCAAATATATTGCATGTAAGATTCTGTTTTGAAATATGGCCAAAAAGATTTCTTTGACTTTTAGCAATTTTGTTGTATGCGGAAATTTTGTCTGAAACTTGGCTAAAGGAAGCTTGTTTGAGTGTTAACAACTTTTATTTGTATGAGGACACTCCGTTCTAAGACTTGGCCAATGGGGGACTTATATAAGTTTTAACTTCTTTGTATGTAGAAACGTTGTCCTAAATCATGGCCAAAAAAAAACGTTTGTTTTAACTACTTATTTGTATCTTCCTGAAACTTAGCTAGAGAATACTTGTTTAAGTTTTAGCAGCTTTTCTGTATGAGGAAACTCTATTTTGAGTCTTGACTAACGAGAACTTCTTTGAGTTTTAGCAAATATATTGCATGTAAGATTCTGTTTTGAAATATAGCCAAAACGATTTCTTTGACTTTTAGCAATTTCGTTGTATGCGGAAATTCTGTCTGAAACTTGGGTAAAGGAAGCTTGTTTGAGTGTTAGCAACTTTTTTTTTGTATGAGGAAACTCTGTCCTGAGACTTGGCCAATGGGAGACTTATTTAACTTCTTTCAATGTGGAAATGTTGTCCTAAGACATGGCCAGAAAAAAACATTTGTTTTAATCACTTTTTTGTATCTTCCTGAAACTTAGCTAGAGGATACTTGTTTAAGTTTTAACAGCTTTTCTGTATGAGGAAACTCTGTCTTGAGACTTGGCTAACGAGAACTTCTTTGAGTTTTAGCGAATATATTGCATGTAAGATTCTGTTTTGAAATATGGCCAAAAAGATTTCTTTGACTTTTAGCAATTTTGTTGTATGCGGAAATTTTGTCTGAAACTTGGCTAAAGGAAGCTTGTTTGAGTGTTAACAATTTTTATTTGTATGAGGACACTCTGTTCTAAGACTTGGCCAATGGGGGACTTATATAAGTTTTAACTTCTTTGTATGTAGAAACGTTGTCCTAAATCATGGCCAAAAAAAAACGTTTGTTTTAACTACTTATTTGTATCTTCCTGAAACTTAGCTAGAGAATACTTGTTTAAATTTTAGCAGCTTTTCTGTATGAGGAAACTCTATTTTGAGTCTTGACTAACGAGAACTTCTTTGAGTTTTAGCAAATATATTGCATG
>NW_019217332.1:0-1140 GCF_002532875.2 Varroa jacobsoni | reverse complement strand
ATAGAGTTTCCTCATACAGAAAAGCTGTTAAAACTTAAACAAGTATTCTCTATCTAAGTTTCAGGAAGATACAAAGAAGTGGTTAAAACAACCGTTTTTTTTTGGCCATGTTTTAGGACAACATTTCCACATACAAAGAAGTTAAAACTTATATAAGTCCCCCATTGGCCAAGTCTCAGGACAGAGTTTCCTCATACAAACAGAAGTTGTTAACACTCAAACAAGTTTCCTTTAGCCAAGTTTCAAACAAAATTTCCGCTTACAACAAAATTGTTAAAAGTCGAGGAAATCTTTTTGGCCATACTTCAAAACAGAACCTTAACGTAATATATTTGCTAAAACCCAAGTTCTCGTTGGTCAAGTCTCAAAATAGGGTTTCCTCATACAGAAATGCTGTTAAAACTTAAACAAGTATTCTCTATCTAAGTTTCAGGAAGATACAAAGAAGTGGTTAAAACAACCGTTTTTTTTTGGCCATGTTTTAGGACAACATTTCTACATACAAAGAAGTTAGAACTTATAAGTCCTCCATTGCCCAAGTCCCAGAACAGAGCGTTCTTATACGAACAAAAGTTGTTAACACTCAAACAAGCTTCCTTTAGCCAAGTTTCAGACAAAATTTCCGCATACAACAAAATTGTTAAAAGTCAGGGAAATCTTTTCGGCCATATTTCAAAACAGAATCTTACAGGCAATATATTTGCTAAAACCCAAGTTCTCGTTGGTCAAGTATCAGGATAGAGTTCCCTCACACAGAAAAGTTGTTAAAACTTAAACAAGTATTCTCTAGCTAAGTTTTAGGAAGATACAAAGAAGTGGTTAAAACAAACGTTTTTTTTGGCCATGTTTTAGGACAACATTTCCACATACAAGGAGGTTAAAACTTAAATAAGTCCCCCATTGGCCAAGTCTCAGGACAGAGTTTCCTCATACAAATAAAAGTTGTTAACACTCAAACAAGCCAAATTTCAGACAAAATTTCCGCTTACAACAAAATTGTTAAAAGTCAAGGAAATCTTTTTGGTCATATTTTAAAACAAAACCTTACATGTAGTATATATGTTAAAACTCTAAGAAGTTCTCGTTGGCTAAATCTCAGGATAGAATTCCCTCACACAGAAAAGTTGTTAAAACTTGAAC
>NW_019217331.1:0-1138 GCF_002532875.2 Varroa jacobsoni | reverse complement strand
GTAATTACAATTCCAGCTTTGGATAGTGTTGAATTGTCAGGGTCTGATACAATTAAGTCTCTGTCTGTTATAGGTACAGGATTGCTTCCCTCATTATAACTGATTTGGAAATTACTTCCTGTAAGTCCAGAGCTGTTATCGGCATCCAAATCAACACTTGGAGGATTATTAATTGCCTTTACTGTAATGGTAGTATAAGCAGTTGCAATTGAGTCTGATAATGCTGGATTTTTGAGGCTAGTACCATCATTTACCACAACACTAATATTTCTATTGACAGTTGCCAGATTTAAACTTGAGTTTTGAAATTGGATTAGTTTAAGGGCATTTTGATAATTGGAGAATGAGCTACTACCAGTTAAAGTTAAAATAGTATTAGAACAATTATTGGTTATATTTGATCCAATGCCACTTGGTAAAGTACCTACAATTGAAATTACATCAGCTGTTTGTGTATTGGTAAGTGTAACTGTTGCCGAAATTAAAGAGGTATTATCTGCATCAGTTATGCTGATGTCAGTATCTACAATAGGCACTGGGTTTCCGCCTTCGGTATAAGTTGTTTTAAAATCATTTCCTGTGCTTCCGCTACTGTTATTGGGGTCAAGTTTTAATATTGGAGGTGTGTTTTTGATTGACAATTTTACGGTTGCTTGAGTCGAACGAGTAGTGCCATCACTTACAATAACTTGAAGATACCTAGTTTGTCCTTTTACATTATTACTAGTACTAAATCTCACTTGTTTTAATGCTGCAACATAACTGTCTATTGTAGCCGTGCCAGTCATAGTGATGGTGGAGATACCATAAGTAGTTGAGATCTTAATAACGGCAGTAATCCCCGCTGGTAGTGAATTGACAATTGTAAGATTGTCTGAACCCGAAAGTGTGTTTTGAAGCGTTACAATGGCAGAATCTAAAGTAGTATTATCGGCATCTGTAATCAATAAATCGGTATCCACAATTACAACAGGATCCCCAATATTGTTGATATTGGTAAAGTATTGACCTCCAGCTCCTCCAGAACTATTGTCCGCATCTAAATCTACCACTGGGGCTGCATTATTTATTCTTAAACCGCCTAAAATGTTCTTATTTTTGTTGTCAGCTAATAAAGAGCTAAAAATGGACATTGATA
>NW_019217330.1:0-1140 GCF_002532875.2 Varroa jacobsoni | reverse complement strand
GCTTCCTAAGACTTAGCTAGAGAACACTTGTTTAAGTTTTAACAACTTTTCTGTATGAGGAAGCTCTATCCTGAGACTTGACCACCGAGAACCTGAGTTTTAGCAAATATATTGCATGTAAGATTCTGTTTTGAAATATGGCCAAAAAGATTTCCTTGACTTTTAACAATTTTGTTGTATGCGGAAATTTTGTCTGAAACTTAGCTAAAGGAAGCTTGTTTGAGTGTTAACAACTTTTGTTTATGTGAGGACACTCTGTTCTGAGACTTGGCCAATGGGGGACTTATATAAGTTTTAACTTCTTTGTATGTGGAAATGTTGTCCTGAAACATGGCCAGAAAAAAACGTTTGTTTTAACCATTTCTTTGTATCTTCCTGAAACTTAGCTAGAGAACACTTGTTTAAGTTTTAACGACTTTTCTGTGTGAGGAAACTCTATACTGAGATTTGACCAACGAGAACTTGAGTTTTAGCAAATATATTACATGTAAGATTCTGTTTGTAATATGGCCAAAAAGATTTTCTTGACTTCTAACGATTTTGTTGTAAGCGGCAATTTTGTCTGACACTTGGCTAAAGGAAGCTTGTTTGACTGTTAACAACTTTTGTTTGTATGAGGAAACTCTATCCTGAGACTTGGCCAATGGGGGACTTATATAAGTTTTAACTTCTTTGTATGTGGAAATGTTGGCTTAAAACATGGCCAGAAAAAAACGTTTGTTTTAACTACTTCTTTATATCTTCCTGAAACTTAGTTAGAGAACACTTGTTTAAGTTTTAACAACTTTTCTGTGTGAAGGAGCTTCATTCTGAGACTTCTTTAAGTTTTAGCAAATATATTACATGTAAGATTCTGTTTGTAATATGGCCAAAAAGATTCTCTTGACTTTTAACAATTTTGTGGTATGCGGAAATTTTGCCTGAAACTTGGCTAAAGGAAGCTTGTTTGACTGTTAACAACTTTTGTTTGTATGAGGAAACTGTCCTGAGACTTGGCCAGTGGGGGACTTATTTAACTTCTTTGTATGTGGAAATGTTGTCCTAAAAATGGCCAAAAAAAAACGTTTGCTTTAACCACTTCTTTGTATCTTACTGAACCTTAGCTAGAGAACACTTGTTTAAGTTTTAACAACTTTCCTA
>NW_019217328.1:0-1141 GCF_002532875.2 Varroa jacobsoni | reverse complement strand
TACCAGATGGAACTATTGCTTGTAACAACAACCAGACAACCAAACTCTTTGAAGCTTTCAAGTATCAGATAACTTTCTCCTTTACTACAACGTCCAGATGACCAATATCGTTGAAGCTTTCAAATACCAGATGGTATTATTCCTTGTCACAACAATCAAGCGACCAAACTCGTTGGAGCTTTCAAGTATCAGACTACTTTCTCCTTTACCTCAACGTCCAGATGACCAATCTCGTTGGAGCTTTCAAATACCAGATGGTACTATTTCCTGTCACAATAACCAGACAACCAAACTCTTTGGAGCTTTCAAATACCAGATGGCACTATTCCTTGTCACAACAATCAGGCGACCAAACTCGTTAGAGCTTTCAAGTATCAGATCACTTTATCCTTTAACAAAACGTCCAGATGACCAATCTCGTTGAAGCTGTCAAATACCAGACGGTATTATTCCTTGTCACAACAATCAGACGACCAAACTCGTTGGAGCTTTCAAGTATCAGACTACGTTCTCCTTTACGTCAACGTCCAAATGACCAATCTCGGTGGAGCTTTCAAATACCAGACGGAACTATTGCTTGTCACAACAACCAGACAACCATACTCTCTGGAGATTTCAAGTATCAGATGACTTTCTCCTTTACCTCAACGTCCAGATGACCAATCTCGTTGGAGCTTTCAAATACCAGATGGTACTATTTCCTGTCATAATAACCAGACAACCAAACTCTTTGGAGCTTTCAAATACCAGATGGCACTATTCCTTGTCACAACAATCAGACGACCAAACTCGTTGGAGCTTTCAAGTATCAGACGACTTTCTCCTTTACCTCAACGTCCAGACGACTAAACTCGTTAAAGCTTTCAAATACCAGATGGCACTGTTTTCTGTCACAATAACCAGACCACCAAACTCTTTGGAGCGTTCAAGTATCGAATGATTTTCTCCTTTACTCAAACGTCCAGATGACCAATCTCGTTGGAGCTTTCAAATACCAGATGGTACTATTTCCTGTCACAACAATCAGGCGACCAAACTCGTTAGAGTTTTCAAGTGTCAGATGACTTTCTCCTTTACCTCAACGTCCAGATGACCAATCTCGTTGGAACTTTCAAATACCAGATGGAACTATTGCTTATCG
>NW_019217327.1:0-1141 GCF_002532875.2 Varroa jacobsoni | reverse complement strand
GGAACAAAACTTCCGCCTACAATAAAACTGTTGAAAGTCAAGGAAATCTTTTTGACCATATTTCAAAATAGAATCTTACATGCAATATATTTGCTAAAGCTCAAAGAAGTCTCAGGATGGAGCTCTCTCACACAGAAAAGTTGTTAAAAATTAGACAAGTGTTCCCTAGCTAAGTTTCAGGAAAATACAAAGAAGTGGTTAAAACAACCGTTTTTTTCCTGGCCATGTTTTAGGACAACATTACCACATACAAAGAAGTTGGTAAAACTCAAATAAGTCCCCCATTGGCCAAGTCTCAGAACAGAGTTTCCTCATACAAAAGTTATTAACACTCAAACAAGCTTCCTTTATCTAAGTTTCAGAACAAAACTTCCGCCTACAACAAAATTGTTCAAAGTCAAGGAAATCTTTCTGGCCATATTTCAAAATAGAATCTTACATGCAATATATTTGCTAAAGCTCAAAGAAGTTCTCATTGACCAAGTCTCAGGATGGAGCTTCCTCACGCAGAAAAGTTGTTAAAACTTAAACAAGTGTTGTCTAGCTAAGATTCAGTAAGATATAAAGAAGTGGTTGAAACAAACGTTTTTTTCTGGCCATGTTTTAGAACAACATTTCCACATACAAAGAAGTTGTTAAAATTTAGGTAAGTCCCCCATTGGCCAAGTCTCAGGACAGGGTTTCCTCATACAAACAAAAGTTGTTAACACTCAAACAAGCTTTTTTTAACTAAGTTTTAGGACAAAATTTCCGCTTACAACAAAATTATTAAAAGTCAAGGAAATCTTTTCGGCCAAATTTCAAAACAGAATCTTAATGTAATATATTTACTAACACCCAAGTTCTCGTTGGTCAAGTCTCAAAATAGAGTTTCCTCATACAGAAAAGCTGTTAAAACTTGAACAAGTGTCCTCTAGCTAAGTTTCAGGAAGATACAAAGAAGTGGTTAAAACAAACGTTTTTTTTTGGCCATGTTTTAGGACAACATTTCCACATACAAAGAAGTTAAAACCTAAATAAGTCCCCCATTGGCCAAGTCTCAGGACAGAGTTTCCTCATACAAACAAAAGTTGTTAACACTCAAACAAGCTTCCTTTAGCCAAGTTTCAGACAAAATTTCCGCATACAACAAAATTGTTAA
>NW_019217325.1:0-1142 GCF_002532875.2 Varroa jacobsoni | reverse complement strand
CTCCTTGACTTTTAACAATTTCATTGTAAGTGGAAATTTTATCCTGAAACTTAACTAAAGGAAGCTTGTTTAAGTTTTAACAACTTTTCTGTGTGAGGGAGCTCTATGCTGAGACTTGGCCAACGAGAACTTCTTTGAGTTTTAACAACTTTTCTGTATGAGGGAACTCTATCTTGAGACTTGGCCAACGAGAACTTCTTTGATTTTTGACAAATATATTGCATGTAAGGTTCTCTTTTGAAATATGGCCAAAAAGATTTCCTTGACTTTTAACAATTTTGTTGTAAGTGGAAATTTTGTCCTGAAACTTAGCTAAAGGAAGCTTGTTTGAGTGTTAATAACTTTTTTTGTATGAGGAAACTCTCTTCTGAGACTTGGCCAACGAGAACTTCTTTGAGTTTTAACAACTTTTCTGTGTGAGGGAACTCTATCTTAAGACTTCGGCAACGAGAACTTCTTTGAGTTTTAACAAATATAATGCACGCAAGGTTCTGTTTTGTAATATGGCCAAAAAGATTTCCTTGACTCTTAACAATTTTGTTGTATGCGGAAATTCTGTCCTGAAACTTAGCTAAAGGAAGCTTGTTTGAGTGTCAATAACTTTTTTTGTATGAGGAAACTCTGTTCTGAGACTTGGCCAATGGGGGACTTATTTGAGTTTTAACAATTTCTTTGTATGTGATAGTGTTGTCCTAAAACATGGCCAGAAAAAAAGCGTTTATTTTAATCACTTCTTTGAATGTGGAATTTCTGTCCTGAAACTTAGCCAGAGAACACTTGTTTAAGTTTTAACAACTTTTCTGTGTGAGGGAGCTCCATGCTGAGACTTGGCCAACGAGAACTTCTTTGAGTTTTAACAACTTTTCTGTGTGAGGGAACTCTATCTTGAGACTTGGCCAACGAGAACTTCTTTGAGTTTCAACAAATATAATGCATGTAAGGTTCTGTTTTGTAATATGGCCAAAAAGATTTCCTTGACTCTTAACAATTTTGTTGTATGCGGAAATTCTGTCCTGAATCTTAGCTAAAGGAAGCTTGTTTGAGTGTTAATAACTTTTTTGTATGAGGAAACTCTGTTCTGAGACTTGGTCAATGGGGGACTTATTTGAGTTTTAACAACTTCTTTGTATGTGGAACTTCTG
>NW_019217324.1:0-1142 GCF_002532875.2 Varroa jacobsoni | reverse complement strand
GTCAGGGAGACCTTTTTGGTCATATTTCAAAACCGAACCTTACATGTAGTATATTTGTTAAAACTCTAAGAAGTTCTCGTTGGTCAAGTCTCAAAATAGAGTTTCCTCACACAGAAAAGCTGTTAAAACTTAAACAAGTATTCTCTATCTAAGTTTCAGGAAGATACAAAAAAGTGGTTAAAACAAACGTTTTTTCTGGCCATGTTTTAGGACAACATTTCCACATACAAAGAAGTTAAAACTTAAATAAGTCCCCCATTGGCCAAGTCTTAGAATAGAGTGACCTCATACAAATAAAAGTTGTTAACACTCAAACAAGCTTCCTTTAACCAAGTTTCAAACAAAATTTCCGCTTACAACAAAATTGTTAAAAGTCAGGGAAACCTTTTTGGTCATATTTCAAAACCGAACCTTACATGTAGTATATTTGTTAAAACTCTAAGAAGTTCTCGTTGGCTAAGTCACAGGATAGAGTACCCTCACACAGAAAAGTTGTTAAAACTTAAACAAGTGTTCTCTATTTATGTTTCAGGAAGATACAAAGAAGTGGTTAAAACAAACGTTTTTTTTTGGCCATGCTTGAGGACAACATTTCCACATACAAAGAAGTTAGAACTTACATAAGTCCCCCATTGGCCAAGTCTCAGGACATAGTTTCCTCATACAAATAAAAGTTGTTAACAGTCAAACAAGCTTCCTTTAGCCAAGTTTCAGACAAAATTTCCGCATACAGCAAAATTGTTAAAAGTCAAGGAAATATTTTTGGTCATATTTCAAAACAGAACCTTACATGTAATATATTTGTTAAAACTCAAAGAAGTTCTCGTCGGCCAAGTCTCAGGATAGAGTTCCCTCTCACAGAAAAGTTGTTAAAACTTGAACAAGTGTTCTCTAGCTAAGTTTCAGGAAGATACAAGGAAGTGGTTAAAACAAACGTTTTTTTTGGCCATGTTTTAGGACAACATTTCCACATACAAAGAAGTTAAAACTTAAATAAGTCCCCCATTGGCCAAGTCTCAGAACAGAGTTTCCTCATACAAACAAACGTTGTTAACAATCAAACAAGGTTCCTTTAGCCAAGTTGCAGACAAATTTCCGCTTACAACAAAATTGTTAAACGTCAAGGAAATCTTTTCGGCCAT
>NW_019217323.1:0-1142 GCF_002532875.2 Varroa jacobsoni | reverse complement strand
TGTGGCAAAGTAGACAGCCATCTGGTACTTAAAAGTCCTGTGAATTTGACCGTCTGGCCGTTGTGGCAAAGAACAGAGTCATCTGGTACTTGAAAGCCCTAATGAATTTGGGCCCGTGGTCGTTGTGGAACAGGAGAGATTCATTTGATACTCGAAAGTCCCAACAAGTGTGGCCGTTGTATTGTGGCAGAGTAGACACCCATCTGGTACTTCAAAGTCCTGTGAGTTTGACCGTATGGTCGTTGTGGCAAAGAGGACAGTCATCTGGTACTTGAAAGCCCTAAAGAGTTTGGCCGTCTGGGCGTTGTGGCAAAGAGGAGAGTCTTCTGGTACTTGAAAGTCCTAATGAGTTTGATCGCCTGATCATTGTGGAAGAGGAGATTCATTTGATACTCGAAAGTCCCAACAAGTGTGGCCGTTGTATTGTGGCAGAGTAGACACCCATCTGGTACTTAAAAGTCTTGTGAGTTTGACCGTATGGTCGTTGTGGCAAAGAGGACAGTCATCTGGTACTTGAAAGCCCTAAAGAGTTTGGCCGTCTGGGCGTTGTGGCAAAGAGGTAAGTCCTCTGGTACGTGAAAGCCCTAATGAGTTTGGCAGCCTGGTCGTTGTGGAAGAGGAGAGATTCATTTGATATTCGAAAGTCCCGACAAGTGTGGCCGTTGTACTGTAGCAGAGTAGACAGCCATCTGATGCTTCATAGTCCTGTGAGTTTGACCGTATGGTCGTTGTGGCAAAGAGGAGAGTCCTCTGGTACTTGAAAGTCCTAATGAGTTTGATCGCCTGATCATTGTGGAAGAGGAGATTCATTTGATACTCGAAAGTCCCAACAAGTGTGGCCGTTGTATTGTGGCAGAGTAGACACCCATCTGGTACTTAAAAGTCCTGTGAGTTTGACCGTCCGGCCGTTGTGGCAAAGAAGAGAGTTATCTGGTACTTGAAAGCCCTAATGAATTTGGGCGCGTGGTCGTTGTGGAACAGGAGAGATTCATTTGATACTCGAACGTCCCAACAAGTGTGGCCGTTGTACTGTGGCAGAGTAGACAGCCATCTGGTACTTAAAAGTCCTGTGAGTTTGACCGTATGGTCGTTGTGGCAAAGAGAACAGTCATCTGGTACTTGAAAGCCCTAAAGAGTTTGGC
>NW_019217322.1:0-1143 GCF_002532875.2 Varroa jacobsoni | reverse complement strand
GTGGGGTTTGGAAAAACAAGGAAAAATCTAAATTAGTCAAGGGTGGGGAGATATTTTATTCTAAAAGATGTTTGATTATCGTTTCTCACTACTAGAGTTTTTATGGTTAGGGACGAGTTCTTGTTTAATCAATAGTTTATAATGACCAGCATCTTGGAAATAACTAACTTTCACATCGGTAGTTTTTAATTTATAACCCCGATCGATGAGCAATTCTTTTTCACCATCTTTTGCGGCGTCAAAAAAATGTTTTGTAATTGTCATTGCGCGGGTTCCTTTAGGAACAGTAATTTCAAAATGAATAGGCGCTTTAATAAACGCGGTCACACCAGTATAGTCATCAGAAAAACTTGTACTTAAGTAGCCTTTTTCGTGAAAAAGATTTGTTTTCATTTCTTCAAGGTCTAAAATTTCATTAATTTTGCTCATGTCCGGTCCACCTGGCTTTAAGATTGCGTCTTTTAAGGGGTTTTTTCCAAAAGAATCAAGTTCAAAACCCAAAGCTTGAACCCCTACTCTACGGTGAACAATGATGTCTAAAGGGGTTTTAAAATCTTCAAAGACCTCATCTAAAACTTTAATGTTATCCAGAGCTTCTTTGGCAGATTCGACTCTAATATTTGGCAAACTTTTGATTTTATCATCAACAATATCATTGTTCACGGCATTTTCCAGTTTTGTGTAGTTTAGGGCGCATAACATAAACGTAGGAAAAGTAATTAGGACACATTACTTCATTGTTAAATTGATAATACCATTGAATCGCCGGAAAATTAAAAATTCTAGCTCTTCAGAGTTAGGTTTTTTTATTTATTTGTTAAAATTAAACGTTTTTGTTAAAAATATATGCTCTGCTATAAATCATATTTCGAAACACAGAAAATGAATAAATTCTTGACCCGTAACCGAAAATGGACTTCACCAACTTTGAAATATCGGATTCTGCTGACACACCAATGTTTCAAGATTCTCCAAAATTTTCAACGCCCCAACGATTATTTTTGAAGTAATTGACTATTTTTGAATCCGCAAACTCTCTAAGAACTTTTATTAGATCATTGAATAATCCGTAGTCAAAATACTGCTCACAAATTTTGTAGAGTCGATAATTGTTCAAATTGAATTTCGGGTGATGCATGTTTA
>NW_019217321.1:0-1144 GCF_002532875.2 Varroa jacobsoni | reverse complement strand
GGAAGTTTGTATCCCATAGCTGTTAAGCCATTGAACAAACTTTCATCAAAGTTAAAGTCACTAAATGTCAATGTATTATTTTTAAGTTATCGTTGAATTTTATAAATCATGAAAAATTAAGTATAATTATTGAATATACCTATTTTGAATTTGATTTGGTATGTTTTTTAAAATATTAGCTATATTATTGTGTGAATGTTTTAATCAAATATGAACAATATCAATATTTTTAAATGGGTAATTCTAACAGTTCTTATAAGCCTCATTTCGGGGAGCAGTTCTGCTATTTTTTTAATTAGCCTCGAATGGATAACAAATATTAGAATAGCTCATTTTCAATTGATTTATACATTACCAATCATAGGATTTATTATTGCTTTAATTTACAAAAAATGGGGTGAAACTATTAGTAAAGGAAATAATTTAGTGATTGAAGAAATTCAATCTCAAAACAAAATAATTCCTTGGTATATGAGTCCGATTATTTTGATTACTACACTATTAACTCATTTATCAGGCTGAAGTGCAGGACGTGAGGGAACAGCTATACAAATGAGCTCGGCAGCTAATGATCAATTATCTAATGTATTCAAATTAGATGATTTTAACAGAAAAACATTATTACTTGCAAGTGTCGCCGCAGGATTCTCTTCAGTATTTGGAACTCCACTTGCTGGTGCTGTTTTTGCCTTAGAATTTGCTTGGATTGGTTCTATTCAATATTATATAATTCTACCAATCATTATAGCTTCTTTTGGTGCTGATTATGTTACTAAAATAATCTGGCAAGTTTCTCATACACAATATTTTGTTTACGAAATACCAAGTTTTAGTTTATTAAACTTGTTGTACGTTATTTTATTGGGATTAATATTTGGAATTGTTGCAATGGCTTATTCTATAACTAATAAATATTTGAATTCATTTTTGAAAGAATATTTACCCAATACTTTATGGAAAACTGTTTTAGGTGGATGTGTTTTATTGTGTATATTTTTAGCACTTCACTTTGTTTTTAAAAATGATAAATACCAAGGATTGGTGATTTCAACAATCATTGAAGCATTTAGTAAACCATCTTCACCTTATGATTTTGCTTTAAAATTATTGTTGACCATATTTACATTGGCCGTTGGTTTTAAAG
>NW_019217320.1:0-1142 GCF_002532875.2 Varroa jacobsoni | reverse complement strand
AGATAGATAGATATATAGATTTACATAGATAGATAGATAGATAAATCGATTTACATAGATTTACATAGATAGATAGATAGATTTACATAGATTTACATAGATAGATAGATAGATACATCGATTTACATAGATTCACATAGATAGATAGATACATCGATTTACATAGATAGATAGATAGATACATCGATTTACATAGATAGATAGATACATCGATTTACATAGATTTACATAGATAGATAGATAGATACATCGATTTACATAGATGGATTTACATAGATAGATACATACATCGATTTACATAGATAGATTTACATAGATAGATAGATACATCGATTTACATAGATAGATTTACATAGGTACATCGATTTACATAGATAGATTTACATAGATATATCGATTTACATCGATAGATTTACATAGATACATCGATTTACATCGATTTACATAGATACATCGATTTACGTAGATAGATTTACATAGATACATCGATTTACATAGATAGATTTACATAGATACATCGATTTACATAGATAGATTTACATAGATACATCGATTTACATCGATAGATTTACATAGATACATCGATTTACATAGATAGATTTACATAGATCCATCGATTTACATAGATAGATTTACATAGATACATCGATTTACATCGATTTACATAGAGACATCGATTTACATCGATTTACATAGATAGATTTACATAGATCCATCGATTTACATAGATAGATTTACATAGATACATCGATTTACATAGATAGATTTACATAGAGACATCGATTTACATCGATTTACATAGATAGATTTACATAGATACATCGATTTACATCGATTTACATAGATACATCGATTTACATCGATAGATTTACATCGATAGATAGATACATCGATTTACATCGATAGATAGATACATCGATTTACATAGATAGATAGATAGATGCATCGATTTACATAGATAGATAGATAGATACATCGATTTACATCGATAGATAGGTACATCGATTTACATCGATAGATAGATTTACATAGATAGATAGATACATAGATAGATAGATAGATAGATACATAGATTTACATAGATAGATAGATAGATAGATACATAGATTTACATAGATAGATAGATAGATAGATACATAGAT
>NW_019217319.1:0-1144 GCF_002532875.2 Varroa jacobsoni | reverse complement strand
TACCTGTAGAAAAGTAACTTCCTTTTCGCTCCTGGTACTTTGGGTCTTCAATCAAAATAGAGTCTCCAACACCCACAATTGGTTCAAGAAATGCCGTTATTTTTCCCTCGTAACCTCTGTTTGTTAATCTTGCTTTTTCACGTTCGGCAATCTTTTGAAGTGTAGCTTCATCGTCAATCAAGCTTATTCTTTTCTCTACTACTTGACCATCTTTAGCACCATAAAATGAGTTCTTAGTTGTACCGTCCTTTTGCCTTTTTACTAGCTTAATTCGAACTTGAGCAAACTCCTTTTTATCGTTAAATTTCAAATCATTATCCTTGATAACATTCCACCCTAAGCGAAATTTCACTTTATTGGCAGGCTTAGTTTCAAGCAAGCCAACATACAGCACATCAAAATTGAAATAGACAGATAGCAAACACTTATCTTTCAAGAAATCTAGTATTTGAGTTCCTGTACAATGCTTAAATACCGCTTTAGGAATTGGTACATTGGGAATTGATGAACTCAAAACTATGTCCGTTCCTGCAACTAAGTCTTGAAGTATTTTCTTTACAGTTGTGTTGGCGTATGTTTTGGTTATGTCAAGCTTTTTTCGCAACTGATAAGAATATCCCTCGCACTCTATTTCAAGCGGAACGCTAAAGTTTATTCGTCTAATAAACCCCTTAAATCGTAGTTTATTGAAGCCATTATAGCCACAATGAAACTCTATTTTTTGCCCTTCAGTAAACTGTAATCCTGTTTGCGTTTTTTGTACTGTGAGTTAGTTTTAAGCACAGCAATAGCAGGTATTTTAAGTAAACCGTAGTCGCTATAATTGTCCACATGCCTTTTCCACTTTAGTGAACTTGGCTTAAATGGTTTATATTTTTCAACCTTAATTTCGGCACTCATTTTGAAAGCCATACCTATTCAAGTTCTAATGTGAATATATTATCGCTTATCAACTTCATTGTAAATGGTCTCACATGCTTTCGTCCGCCCTCAACTTCTGGAAGGTCAAAAGCTGCAACATATACACCTTTTACACCTTCATCAAGAAATACATTGGTGAGAGCGTTATCCAATTTCATCGAACCACCTACATATAACTTTTGTAATACTTCAAGCTCTTTAGCAGGGAAAACCCTGTTTTTAT
>NW_019217318.1:0-1145 GCF_002532875.2 Varroa jacobsoni | reverse complement strand
ATACATAGATAGATTAGATAGATAGATAGATACATAGATTTACATAGATAGATAGATACATAGATTTACATAGATAGATAGATAGATACATAGATTTACAGAGATAGATAGATAGATAGATACATAGATTTACATAGATAGATAGATAGATACATAGATTTACATAGACAGATACATACATAGATTTACATAGATAGATAGATAGATACATAGATTTACATAGATAGATTAGATAGATAGATACATACATAGATTTACATAGATAGATTAGATAGATAGATAAATACATAGATTTACATAGATGGATTAGATAGATAGATAGATAGATACATAGATTTACATAGATAGATTAGATAGATAGAGAGATACATAGATTTACATAGATAGATAGATAGATACATAGATTTACATGGATAGATTAGATAGATAGATAGATACATAGATTTACATAGATAGATAGATAGATACATAGATTTATATAGATAGATTAGATAGATAGATAGATACATAGATTTACATAGATAGATTAGATAGATAGATAGATAGATACATAGATTTACATAGATAGATTAGATAGATAGATAGATACATAGATTTACATAGATAGATTAGATAGATAGATAGATACATAGATAGATTAGATAGATAAATAGATACATAGATTTACATAGATAGATTAGATAGATAGATACATACATAGATTTACATAGATAGATAGATACATAGATTTTCATAGATAGATTAGATAGATAGATAGATAGATAGATACATAGATTTACATAGATAGATAGATAGATAGATAGATACACAGATTTACATAGATAGATTAGATAGATAGATACATACAGAGATTTACATAGATAGATAGATAGATACATAGATTTACATAGATAGATACATACATAGATTTACATAGATAGATAGATAGATACATAGATTTACATAGATAGATAGATAGATAGATAGATACATAGATTTACATAGATAGATTAGATAGATAGATACATACATAGATTTACATAGATAGATAGATACATAGATTTACATAGATAGATAGATACATAGATTTACATGGATAAATTAGATAGATAGATAGATACATAGATTTACATAGATAGATTAGATAGATAGATACATAGATTTAC
>NW_019217317.1:0-1145 GCF_002532875.2 Varroa jacobsoni | reverse complement strand
ATATACATATGAATATATCTATATATATATATGTATGTATATACAGACATATAGATTTACATGCTGAACATAAAAAAGCTGAACGCAAAAGTAGGGACAGCGACAGAACAAGCGAAGACATGGAAATCCATTTATGTAAATGTACCAAAACCGCTTCATCGGTCTCAGCAGGCGACGACAGGACGACGCAGATACATTTAGTGCTGTTGCTGCTGAACCGATGGCTTTGTACGATCTTCAAGCAGATAGGGTTCACTTGCTTTGATGGCTTCTGCGGCTTCACTAATTGACTTCTGTTATTATGCTTGGCGTGTGCTCACTTAGCGACAACCTAATATGAAAAATGTCGTTAATCATAAGATTGTATACTAATAGTCAGACGTCCTTGTTCCTTAGTTTGCTCCATCAAACTATCTGCGCGCTACAGCACAATATGCCGTTGATATATGAGACAGGCTACTTTAGATAATGTACCTCTACCAGAACTTCAATCAGTACTAACTGTAATACACTGCGTCCGTTATACGGCGCAAAGGTTGGGAAGAAAAATTGACTCGTTGTCTTCTTTGCTATAGAGAACTGGGAAAATAACGATGACAATGACAATACTAGTAAGGGAAGCAATTAAACGTATTATTGCATTTGCGGCACCGTCTCGACAGTGAAAAAACGGTATAGACGACATACGTCATCTTGAATCATGTACTATTATAGTGTATGGGATTGTCGAATTTTTCCCTGCGGTGCCAACTGCTCGAACAGCTTCAGGGAATTCAACCAGCAGTCGATTGATCTCCATATTCGGCAAAACGGCAGCTACAAAAATTGACTCTCTTGATCCACATTCGATTTCCGTGTACCTCTGAAAGCATGACGGAACGCAAGTTTGCACGTACATGTATGCGTTTTTTAAAACGAATCGCTTGTGTCCACAAATATATTTGTATATGTATATGGATTTATCCATATAATACTTAGTAGTTTAATGTGTAGACTGTTTATTAAGTCCTATATATTAAGACGTACGTGGCGTATATAAAGATGGGAGCTTGATCACCTGTTGAAATAAAGGTGTTCCACATGTTAGTTAATCGATTCACTGGTACGCTATAGGTGATAGACTGTCTTATATATATATATATATT
>NW_019217316.1:0-1145 GCF_002532875.2 Varroa jacobsoni | reverse complement strand
AACATCACCACATACAAAGAAGTTGGTAAAACTCAAATAAGTTCCCCATTGGCCAAGTCTCAGAACAGAGTTTCCTCATACAAAAAAGTTATTAACACTCAAACAAGCTTCCTTTAGCCTAGTTTCAGATAAAATTTCCGCATACAACAAAATTGTTAAAAGTCAAGGAAATCTTTTTGGTCATATTTCAAAACAGAACCTTACATGTAGTGTATTTGTTAAAACCAAAGTTCTCGTTGGTCAAGTCTCAAAATAGAGTTTCCTCATACAGAAAAGCTGTTAAAACTTAAACAAGTATTCTCTAGCTAAGTTTCAAGAAGATAGAAGTGTTTAAAACAAACATTTTTTCTGGCCATGTTTTAGGGCAACATTTCCATCTACAAAAAAGTTGTTAAAACTCAAATAAGTCCCCCATTGGCCACGTCTCAGAACAGAATTTCCTCATACAAAAAAAAAGTTGTTAACACTCAAACAAGCTTCCTTTAGCCAGGTTTCAGACAAAATTTCCGCATACAACAAAATTGTTAAAAGTCAAGAAAATCTTTTTGGCCATGTTACAAACAGAATCTTACATGTAATATATTTGGTAAAACCCAGGTTCTCGTTGGTCAAGTCTCAAAATAGAGTTTCCTCATACAGAAAAGCTGTTAAAACTTAAACAAGTATTCTCTAACTAAGTTTCAGGGAGGTACAAAGAAGTGGTTAAAACAAACGTTTTTTTTTGGCCATGCTTTAGGACAACATTTCCACATATAAAGAAGTTAGAACTTATAAGTCCCCCATTGGCCAAGTCTCAGAACAGAGTGTCCTCATACAAACAAAAGTTATTAACACTCACACAAGCTTCCTTTAGCCAAGTTTCAGACAAAATTTCCGCTTACAACAAAATTGTTAAAAGTCAAGGAAATCTTTTTTGGCCATATTTCAAAACAGAATCTTAACGGAATATATTTGCTAAAACCCAAGTTTTCGTTGGTCAAGTCTCAAAATAGGGTTTCCTCACACAGAAAGGTTGTTAAACAAGTATTCTCTAGCTAAGTTTCAGGAAGATACAAAGAATTGGTTAAAACAAACATTTTTTCTGGCCATGTTTTTGGACAACATTTCCACATACAAAGAAGTTAAAACCTATATAAGTCCCCCAT
>NW_019217315.1:0-1145 GCF_002532875.2 Varroa jacobsoni | reverse complement strand
CCACATTCAAAGAAGTTAAAACTTAACTAAGTCCCCCATTGGCCAAGTCTCAGGACAGCGTTTCCTCATACAAATAAAAGTTGTTAACAGTCAAACAAGCTTCCTTTAGCCAAGTTTCAGACAAAATTTCCGCATACAACAAAATTGTTAAAAGTCAAGGAAATCTTTTTGGTCATATTTCAAAACAGAACCTTACATGCAATATATTTGCTAAAACCCAAGTTCTCGCTGGTCAAGTCTCAGGATAGAGTTTCCTCACACAGAAAAGTTGTTAAAACTTAAACAAGTGTTTTCTACCTAAGTTTCAGAAAGATACAAAGAAGTGGTTAAAACAAACGTTTTTTTTTGGCCATGCTTTAGGACAACATTTCCACATACAAAGAAGTTAAAACTTAAATAAGTCCCCCATTGGCCAAGTCTCAGGACAGACTTTCCTCATACAAACAAAAGTTGTTAACACTCAAACAAGCTTCCTTTAGCCAAGTTTCAGACAAAATTTCCGCATACAACGAAATTGTTAAAAGTCAAGGAAATCTTTTTGTCCATATTTCAAAACAGAATCTTACATGCAATATATTTGCTAAAACCCCGAGTTCTCGTTGGTCAAGTCTCAAAATAGAGCTTCCTCATACATAAAAGCTGTTGAAACTTAAACAAGTATTCTCTAGCTAAGTTTCAGGAAGATACAAAGGACTGGTTAAAACAAACGTTTTTTTTTGGCCACGCTTTAGGACAACATTTCCACATACAAAGAAGTTAAAACTTAAATAAGTCCCCCATTGGCCAAGTCTCAGGACAGAGTTTCCTCATACAAACAAAAGTTGTTAACACTCAAACAAGCTTCCTTTAGCCAAGTTTCAGACAAAATTTCCGCATACAATAAAATTGTTAAAAGTCAAGGAAATCTTTTTGGCCATATTTCAAAACAGAATCTTACATGCAATATATTTGCTAAAACCCAAGTTCTCGTTGGTCAAGTCTCAAAATAGAGTTTCCTCATACATAAAAGCTGTTAAAACTTAAACAAGTATTCTCTAGCTAAGTTTCAGGAAGATGCAAAGAAGTGGTTAAAACAAACGTTTTTTTTGGCCATGTTTTAGAACAACATTTCCACATACAAAGCAGTTAAAACTTAAGTCTCCCAT
>NW_019217314.1:0-1146 GCF_002532875.2 Varroa jacobsoni | reverse complement strand
AAGTCAGGCCGTCTGGATGTTTTGACAGGAAATATTGCCATCTAGTACTTGAAGGGTCTAATGAGTTTGGTCATCTAGACGTTGTGACAAAGAAGGGAACCATCTGGTACTTGAAAGCCCCGACGAGTTTGGTCATTTGGGTGTTTTGGCAGAAAAGCTATCTGGTACTTAAAAAGTTTTAATGAATTGGACCGTCTGGCTGTTATGGTTAGTAGCAGCGCTTATACATGAGAGCTTTAACGAGTCAGGCCGTCTGGATGTTGTGACAGGAAATATTGCCATCTAGTACTTGAAAGGTCTAATGAGTTTGGTCATCTAGACGTTGTGACAAAGAAGGGAACCATCTGGTACTTGAAAGCCTCGACGAGTTTGGTCACTTGGTTGTTGTTGCAGAAAAGCTATCTAGTACTTAAAAAGTTTTAGAGAATTTGACCGCCTGCCCGTTATGGTTAATAGCAGCGCTAATAAATGAAAGCTTTAACGAGTTTGGCCGTCTGGATGTTGTGACAAGAAATACTTCCATCTAGTATTTGAAAGGCTTAATGAGTTTGGTCATCTGGGCGTTGTGGCAACGAAGGGAACCATTTGGTACTTGAAAGCCCCGACGAGTTTGGTCACCTGGCCGTTGTGGCAGGAAAAAGCTATCTGGTACTTAAAAAGTTTTAATGAATTTGACCGCCTGCCCGTTATGGTTAATAGCAGCGCTAATACATGAAAGCTTTAATGAGTTCGGTCATCTGGGCGTTGTGGCAAAGAAGGGAACCGTCTGGTACTTGAAAGCCCCGACGAGTTTGGTCACTTGGCTGTTCTGGCAGAAAAGTTATCTGGTACTTAAAAAGTTTTAATGAACTTGACCGTCTGGCTGTTATGGTTAATAGCAGCGCTAATACATGACAGCTTTAACGAGTTTGGCCGTCTGGCTGTTGTGACAGGAAGTATTTCCACCTAGCACTTGAAAGGTTTAATGAGTTCGGTCATCTGGGCGTTGTGGCAAAGAAGGGAACCGTCTGGTACTTGAAAGCCCCGACGAGTTTGGTCACCTGGCCGTTGTGGCAGGAAGAAGCTATCTGGTACTTAAAAAGTTTTAAGGAATTTGACCGCCTGCCCGTTATGGTTAATAGCAACGCTAATACATGAAAGCTTTGA
>NW_019217313.1:0-1146 GCF_002532875.2 Varroa jacobsoni | reverse complement strand
AGATACAAAGAACGGGTTAAACCAAACGTTTTTTCTGGCCATGTTTTAGGACAATATTTCCACATACAAAAAAATTAAAACTTAAATAAGTCCCCCACTGGCCAAGTCTCAGAACATAGTTTCCTCATACAAAAAAAAGTTGTTAACACTCAAACAAGCTTCCTTTAGCCAAGTTTCAGACAAAATTTCCGCATACAACAAAATTGTTAAAAGTCAAAGAAATCTTTTTGGCCGTATTTCAAAACAGAATCTTAACGTAATATATTTGCTAAAACTCAAGTTCTCGTTGGTCAAGACTCAAAATAGAGTTTCCTCATACAGAAAAGCTGTTAAAATTTAAACAAGTATTCTCTAGCTAAGTTTCAGGAAGATAGAAATGGTTAAAACAAATATTTTTTCTGGTCATGTTTTAGGACAACATTTCCACATTGAAAGAAGTTAAAACTTAAATAAGTCTCCCATTGGCCAAGTCTCAGGACAGAGTTTCCTCATACAAAAAAAGTTATTAACACTAAAACAAGCTTCCTTTAGCCAAGTTTCAGACAAAATTTCCGCATACAATGAAATTGCTAAAAGTCAAAGAAATCTTTTTGGCCATATTTCAAAACAGAATCTTACATGCAATATATTTGCTAAACCCAAGTTCTCGTTAGCCAAGACTCAAAATAGAGTTTCCTCATACAGAAAAGCTGTTAAAACCTAAACAAGTATTCTCTAGCTAAGTTTCAGGAAGATAGAAGTGGTTAAAACAAACATTTTTTCTGGTCATGTTTTAGGACAACATTTCCACATTGAAAGAAGTTGAAACTTAAATAAGTCTCCCATTGGCCAAGTCTCAGGACAGAGTTTCCTCATACAAAAAAAAGTTGTTAACACTAAAACAAGCTTTCTTTAGCCAAGTTTCAGACAGAATTTCCGTATACAACAAAATTGTTAAAAGTCAAGGAAATCTTTTTGGTCATATTTCAAAACAGAACCTTATATGTAATATATTTGTTAAAACTCAAAGAAGTTTTCCTTAGCCATGTCTCAGGATAGAGTTCCCTTACACAGAAAAGTTGTTAAAACTTAAACAAGTGTTCTCTAGCTAAATTTCAGGACAGAAGTTCAACATACAAAGAAGTGGTTAAATCAAACGCTTTTTTT
>NW_019217312.1:0-1146 GCF_002532875.2 Varroa jacobsoni | reverse complement strand
GAAAGATACAAAGGAGTGGTTAAAACAAACGTTTTTTTTTGGCCATGTTTTAGGACAACATTTCCACATACAAAGAAGTTAAAACTTAAGTAAGTCCTCCATTGGCCAAGTGTCAGAACAGAGTGTCCTCATACAAACAAAAGTTGTTAACACTCAAACAAGCTTCCTTTAGCCAAGTTTCAGACAAAATTTCCGCATACAACAAAATTGTTAAAAGTCAAGGAAATCTTTTTGGTCATATTTCAAAACAGAACCTTACGTGTAGTGTATTTGTTAAAACTCAAAGAAGTTCTCGTTGGTCAAGTCTTAGGACAGAGTTCCCTGACACAGAAAAGTTGTTAAAACTTAAACAAGTGTTCTTTAGCTAAGTTTCAGGAAGATATAAAGAAGTGGTTGAAACAAGCGTTTTTTTCTGGCCATGTTTTAGGACAACATTTCCACATACAAAGAAGTTGGTAAAACTCAAATAAGTCCCCCATTGGCCAAGTCTCAGAAGAGAGTGTCCTCATACAAAAAAGTTGTTAACACTCAAACAAGCTTCCTTTATCTAAGTTTCAGAACAAAACTTCCGCCTACAGCAAAATTGTTGAATGTCAAGGAAATCTTTTTGGCTATATTTCAAAACAAAATCTTACAAGCAATATATTTGCTAAAGCTCAAAGAAGTCTCAGGATGGAGCTCCCTCACACAGAAAAGTTGTTAAAACTTAGACAAGTGTTCCCTAGCTAAGTTTCAGGAAGATACAAAGAAGTGGTTAAAACAACCTTTTTTTTTTCTGGCCATGTTTTAGGACAACATTTCCACATACAAAGAAGTTGGTAAAACTCAAATAAGTCCCCCATTGGCCAAGTCTCAGAATAGAGTTTTCTCATACAAAAAAGTTGTTAACACTCAAACAAGCTTCCTTTATCTAAGTTTCAGAACAAAACTTCCGCCTACAGCAAAATTGTTTAATGTCAAGGAAATCTTTTTGGCTATATTTCAAAACAAAATCTCACAAGCAATATATTTGCTAAAGCTCAAAGAAGTCTCAGGATGGAGCTCCCTCACACAGAAAAGTTGTTAAAACTTAAACAAGTGTTCTCTAGCCAAGTTTCAGGAAGATACAAAGAACGGGTTAAACCAAACGTTTTTTCTGGCCATGTT
>NW_019217311.1:0-1146 GCF_002532875.2 Varroa jacobsoni | reverse complement strand
TTTCTCTACAGATGATGGAAATTTCTCTACAGATGATGGAAATTTCTCTACAGATGATGGAAATTTCTCTACAGATGATGGAACCTCCTCCAGGTCCTCTCTACAGTCTTCGATTTGAAGCTCGTCCTTAAAGCTTTCTTCGGCGTCAGCGCCGGCGTTGGAATTTTGAGCCGTTAAGGAACTTTCGTCACCGCGTTCATCATGTGTATACTCATTGTCATGTTCGCTGATTTGACAGAAGAATCCGCAGGCGTATCCGCACACCTCCCAGGGCTCAACGTTACTCGTGATGGTCTTCTGTCTCTACTTCTCGTGTTCGTCTGTGATCTTCTGCAAATCGACCCAGAAGTATTTTTTGGTTGCTACGCCAACCAGAGTGCGTAGTTGCAATTTCAGACTTAGCACCTCATCGCGTAAACTGTGAAGTAAGCTCTCCGCTCCAAACGGACCATCTAATTATCCTCTTGGAGCTACGTCAGTCACATTGTGAGACTCTGCAGACCAGACTCCTACAGATGCTCCTTTATTTGCTCGAGCGTCCCCTCCCTTCCGCGGGAACACACGAAACGCATCTGTCGAAGCAAACTCTCGATGAGATGAGTAGTGACTTTTTCTTTGCATTCGAGACAGAACGCCTTCAACCCTGCACCTTCTTCCTCTTTGTGAACAATTGCGCATCCAGTACAGAAGGCATGCCCGCATGCGCAGAGATTCACTCGTGGAGAAAATATGTTGCAGGCATCACAAGGATCCGACCGGGGCACAATGCAAAAGGTAGATCGCGCACGACCAATTAGTCCTTCATCTCAATGAAGTCTGCAATCACTCTCCGTTTGCACTCGTTGCACATTACACGGAGTTGACCGTGTTCTTCCTGTTGAACGACAGCACATCCCACGCAATAGGCGTGTCCGCAGGCAGCAATATATAGACACGTGGACAAAACATATTACATGCATCGCATGATGTTAGTCGGCGGCCGACACTGTTCTTCCTGTTGAACGACAGCACATCCCACGCAATAGGCGTGTCCGCAGGCATCAATATATAGACACGTGGACAAAACATTACATGAATCGCATGGTGTTCGTTGGCGGCCGACGCTGGCCACTTTTGGGTGGCTTTTTTCGGTTGAGGCAGGCATAA
>NW_019217310.1:0-1146 GCF_002532875.2 Varroa jacobsoni | reverse complement strand
GAAAACTCTGTCCTGAGACTTGGCCAGTGGGGGACTTATTTAAATTTTAACTTCTTTGTATGTGGAAATGTTGTCCTAAAACATGGCCAAAAAAAAACGTTTGTTTTAACCACTTCTATCTTCCTGAAACTTAGTTAGAGAATTCTTGTTTAAGTTTTAACATCTTTTCTATATGAGGAAACTCTATTTTGAGACTTGATCAACGAGAACTTGGGTTTTAGCAAATATACTACATGTAAGGTTCTGTTTTGAAATATGACCAAAAAGATTTCCTTGACTTTTAAGAATTTTGTTGTATGCGGAAATTTTGTCTGAAACTTGGCTTAAGGAAGCTTGTTTGAGTGTTAACAACTTTTGTTTGTATAAGGAAACTCTGTTCTGAGACATGGCCAATAGGGGACTTATTTAAGTTTTAATTTCTTTGTATGTAGAAATGTTGTTCTAAAACATGGCAAAAAAAAACGTTTGTTTTAACCACTTCTTTGTATCTTCCTGAAACTTAGCTAGAGAATACTTGTTTAAGTTTTAACAGCTTTTCTGTATGAGGAAACTCTATTTTGAGACTTGACCAACGAGAACTTGGGTTTTAGCAAATATATTGCATGTAAGGTTCTGTTTTGAAATATGACCAAAAAGATTTCCTTGACTTTTATCAATTTTGTTGTATGCGGAAATTTTGTCTAAAACTTGGCTAAAGGAAGCTTGTTTGAGTGTTAACAACTTTTGTTTGTATGAGAAAACTCTGTCCTGAGACTTGGCCAGTGGGGGACTGATTTAAATTTTAACTTCTTTGTATGTGGAAATGTTGTCCTAAAACATGGCCAAAAAAAAGCGTTTGTTTTACCCACTTCTTTGTATCTTCCTGCAACTTAGTTAGAGAACACTTGTTCAAGTTTTAACAACTTTTCTGTATGAGGGAACTCTATCCTGAGACTTGGCCAACGAGAACTTGAGTTTTAGGAAATATATTACATGTAAGGTTCTGTATTGAAATATGACCAAAAAGATTTCCTTGACTTTTAACAATTTTGTTGTATGCGGAAATTTTATCTGAAACTTGGCTAAAGGAAGCTTGTTTGAGTGTTAACAACTTTTGTTTGTATGAGGACACTGTTCTGAGACTTGGCCAATGGGGGACTTATATAA
>NW_019217309.1:0-1146 GCF_002532875.2 Varroa jacobsoni | reverse complement strand
TATATTTGTTAAAACTCAAAGAAGTTCTCGTTGGCCAAGTCTCAGGATAGAGTTCCCTCACACAGAAAAGTTGTTAAAACTTAAACAAGTGTTCTCTGGCTAAGTTTCAGGACAGAAGTTCCACATACAAAGACGTGGTTAAAACAAATGTTTTTTTTCTGGCCATGTTTTAGGACAACATCACCGCATACAAAGAAGTTGGTAAAACTCAAATAAGTTCCCCATTGGCCAAGTCTCAGAACAGAGTTTCCTCATACAAAAAAGTTCTTAACACTCAAGCAAGCTTCCTTTAGCTAAGTTTCAGGATAGAATTTCCGCATACAACAAAATTGTTAAAAGTCAAGGAAATCTTTTTGGCCATATTTCAAAACAGAACCTTACATGCAATATATTTGTTAAAGCTCAAAGAAGTTCTCGTTGGCCAAGTCTCAGGATAGTGTTCCCTCACACAGAAAAGTTGTTAAAACTTAAACACAAGGGCTCTCTAGCTAAGTTTCAGGACAAAATTTCCTCGTACAACTAAATTATTAAAAGTCAAGGAAATCTTTTTGGCCATATTTCAAAAGAGAACCTTACATGCAATATATTTGTTAAAACTCAAAGAAGTTCTCGTTGGCCAAGTCTCAGGATAGAGTTCCTTCACACAGAAAAGTTATTAAAACTTAAACAAGTGTTCTCTGGCTAAGTTTCAGGACAGAAGTTCCACATACAAAGAAGTGGTTAAAACAAATGTTTTTTTTCTGGCCATGTTTTAGGACAACATCACCACATACAAAGAAGTTGGTAAAACTCAAATAAGTTCCCCATTGGCCAAGTCTCAGAACAGAGTTTCCTCATACAAAAAAGTTTTTAACACTCAAGCAAGCTTCCTTTAGCTAAGTTTCAGGACAAAATTTCCACTTACAACAAAATTGTTAAAAGTCAAGGAAATCTTTTTGGCCATATTTCAAAAGAGAACCTTACATGCAATGTATTTGTTAAAGCTCAAAGAAGTCTCAGGATGGAGCTCCTTCACACAGAAAAGGTGTTAAAACTTAAACAAGTATTCTCTAGCTAAGTTTCAGGAAGATACAAAGAACGTGTTAAAACAAACGTTTTTTCTGGCCATGTTTTAGGACAACACGTCCACATACAAAGAAGTTAAAA
>NW_019217308.1:0-1146 GCF_002532875.2 Varroa jacobsoni | reverse complement strand
TCGAAAAAAAGCGAAGTAAGAGCCGTAGCAGAAGACAATGTTTCAATTATTGCATTCCTCATGACAAACTCGACGAATGGCTTTGCAAATATCCTACTTGGAAAAGCTATATTTTCAACAGTTTCACACAACGTTTTAACGAACTTTTAAAATCTATAGAGTCAATTGCTTTTCATAAACTTGATGAACGATTGATTACTTATTTAACCAATAAAACTAAAGTTACTGGTAAAACTTCAATTCAGCTTTCGCATAATCAAATTGCAGAAGAAATGGGAACAAGTCGCGTTGTGATTTCAAGATTGTTGAAACAATTAGAAAATGATAAAAAATTATTGCTGTATCGTAACGAAATCAAACTACTGAAAGATTTTGGTTTGTAGAATATTCTTAACATTAATTTGGTATAAAACAGAAAAGTCCCGCTATATGCAGGACTTTTCTGTTTTATACCAAATTAATAAATAATTATTGTTTAATTACTTTTTCAATTTTATCTCCTTGTTTAACAATATACATACCTGAAGGTAATTCTGTCATATTAATAACATTAGAACCATCTGTAATTACATGTCCAAGTAAGTCAAGTATTTGAGCATAACCATTTACATTTAGGTTGTCTTTTACTGGGTTAGGATACACTCCTAAAATTGAAGATGCTGTTTCTTCTACTGCGGTCGGACAATCTTTTACTACAGAGAAAGTTTTAGAGCAAGATGCTGAACCCGAACCACTAGTAGCAGTATAAGTTACTGTTAATGAACCGCCATCAACTCCAAATCCTTTTACAGAACCTATAGATGGAGCAATCGATTTGAATTTAAAGCTACTTACACTTGCTGAATAAGTTGAATATTGAGTTAAACCCCAAGTATAAATTTTGAATACGTCTCCTGCAACTAATTTTACACCTGAAATAGTACCAGAACCAGAAAGGTCAAATCCATTATCGTTTACATAGTATTTATAAACTAAACCTCCTGAACCAGTGAATTGAGATGTAAAGTCGAAACTAACTTCACCGACTTCGCTAACTACAATTTGACGAGTTGTTCCTCCACCAGTATGACCTGTATTAACAACCAATGAATTAGCATCTTGACTGAAAGATGAAGCAGGAGATTGAGCTGCAGTAGTCCAGTTAGC
>NW_019217307.1:0-1148 GCF_002532875.2 Varroa jacobsoni | reverse complement strand
GATTCTTCACGTGGGTCTTCTTCTTCTTCCTTCTTCGTCTCTTCTTCCTTGTTTTCTTTCATCGTATGTTTCTTCTTTTCTGCCCGGATTGGGGAACCCTCTCGCCAGTGGCACTGTGATACCGGCATTTATTTTAATCTTATCTTCCAGTCTGATTTCTGTTTATCTTATCCTTTTGTGGGTCGCAAGACAGCGTCGGTTGTTCGAACCGTTAGCTTTCCAACATTTATCGAAGGACAGGTTTTCATATAGCCTCAGCAATGCCCTCCGACTATTGCTGGAGGGCCCCTTCCGGTCGTCATCCGGCACTACAACAGGCCGTCAATGCCCCCCGGTTTTAGAGCGGTACCCTCACGTTTGTCCCTGTCCAGTCCGGCGCTTTCTATCGTTGTTCCCCTAATCTTCGCGCCGTTGAAGCCCTCTGAGTTGGATTTCCTCCGCCGCTAGAGGTCCATCGTTTCTGTTTCGCAGTAAATGGTTGAAGGGGTATTTCCCTGGGGACTAGTTTTGGTCCGCGCCGGGTATAATTTCCCGGTACCTATCATATTTGAAAGGCCTTCCCCTATCTGCCACCTGAGACGCGCCCGGTAGGGGTCCAGCAACCCCTTCTGATCGTTGATTATTTCCTGTTTCTTTCAACGACCGGACCTCCGGGAACCTAACCTTACCCTTAACCTTTCTTTTTTTTGGAAGCCCTCTGGTCTTCTTTTTCCCCAGTAGGGTATTAAGCAATACCTTCTTCTCCGCGGCTAGCCTCAAGTAGGGTTCCTCCATCCATCGGTCTATCATCTGGAGGAGTCGTTTGCTTTATTTTCCATGTCCTGATAATAAGAGCCAGATTATCTGCAAATGCGATAGTTTCAACCCTTGCCGGTAAACCCGTTATTTGTAGCATGCCGTCATAGGCTAGGGGCTCCATAGTGTTGGTCCAAGGACCGATCCCTGCGGAACCCCAGCTGTGGCTCTGTATTTCGTTCCTTCCGCCTCCAGTTTTATGTTTTCTAAATACTGATGACTCATACCCAACTCATGCTATTAAAGGCATTTCTAATACTATAGCAATAACTATAATAATCTATATATATAATATAACTATAATAATAATAACTATAGCAAATACTCCGCAAACCACAGAGCAAGTGGGGTAA
>NW_019217306.1:0-1149 GCF_002532875.2 Varroa jacobsoni | reverse complement strand
AAAGAAATTAAAACTTATATAAGTCCCCCACTGGCCAAGTCTCAGGACAGAGTTTCCTCATACAAACAAAAGTTGTTAACACTCAAAAAAGCTTCCGTTAGCTAAGTTTCAGACAAAACTTACGCATACAACAAAATTATTAAAAGTCAAGGAAATCTTTTTGGCCATATTTTAAAACAGAACCTTACATGCAATATATTTGCTAAAACCCAAGTTCTCGTTGGTCAAGTCTCAGGATAGAGTTCCCTCATACAGAAAAGTTGTTAAAACTTAAACCAGTGTTCTCTAGCTAAGTTTCATGAAGATACAAAGAAGTGGTTAAAACAAACGTTTTTTTTTGGCCATGTTTTAGGACAACATTTCCACATACAAAGAACTTAAAATTTAAATAAGTCCCCCACTGGCCAAGTCTCAGGACAGAGTTTCCTCATATAAACAAAAGTTGTTAACACTCAAACAAGCTTCCGTTAGCCAAGTTTCAGACAAAATTTTCGCTTACAACAAAATTGTTAAAAGTCATGGAAATCTTTTTGGTCATATTTCAAAACAGAACCTTACATGCAATATATTTGCTAAAACCCAAGTTCTCGTTGGTCAAGTCTCAGGATAGAGTTCCCTCATACGGAAAAGTTGTTAAAACTTAACCAAGTGTTCTCTATTTAAGTTTCAAGAAGATAGAAGTGGTTAAAACAAACATTTTTTTCTGGCCATGTTTTAGGACAACATTTCCACCTACAAAGAAGTTGTTAACACTTACACAAACTTCCTTTAGCCAAGTTTCAGACAAAATTTCCGCTTACAACAAAATTGTTAAAAGTCAAGGAAATCTTTTTGATCATATTTCAAAACAGAACCTTACATGCAATATATTTGCTAAAACCCAAGTTCTCGTTGGTCAAGTCTCAGGATAGAGTTCCCTCACACAGAGAAGTTGTTAAAACTTAAACCAGTGTCCTCTAGCTAAGTTTCATGAAGATACAAAGAAGTGGTTAAAACAAACGTTTTTTTTGGCCATGTTTTAGGACAATACTTCCACATACAAAGAAGTTAAAATTTAAATAAGTCCCCCATTGGCCAAGTCTTAGAACAGAGTGTCCTCATACAAACAAAAGTTGTTAACACTCAAACAAGCTTTCTTTAGCCAAGTTT
>NW_019217305.1:0-1149 GCF_002532875.2 Varroa jacobsoni | reverse complement strand
TAATATATCCGCTAAAACTCAAGTTCTCGTTGGCCAAGTCTCAGGATAGAGTTCCCTCACACAGAAAAGTTGTTAAAACTTAAACAAGTGTTCTCTAGCTAAGTCTCAGGAAGATATAAAGAAGTGGTTGAAACAAACGTTTTTTTCTTGCCATGTTTTAGGACAACATTTCCACCTACAAAGAAGTTGTTAAAGCTCAAATTAGTCCCCCATTGGCCAAGTCTCAGAACAGAGTTTCCTCATACAAAAAAGTTGTTAACACTCAAACAAGCTTTCTTTATCTAAGTTTCAGAACAAAACTTCCGCCTACAACAAAACTGTTGAAAGTCAAGGAAATCTTTTGGCCCTATTTCAAAATAGAATCTGACAAGCAATATATTTGCTAAAGCTCAAAAAAGTCTCAGGATGGAGCTCCCTCACACAGAAAAGTTGTTAAAACTTAGACAAATGTTCCCTAGCTAAGTTTCAGGAAGATACAAAGAAGTGGTTAAAACAACCGTTTTTTTTCTGGCCATATTTTAGAATAACATTACCACATACAAAGAAGTTGGTAAAACTCAAATAAGTCCCCCATTGGCCAAGTCTCAGAACAGAGTCTCCTCATACAAAAAGTTGTTAACACTCAAACAAGCCTTCTTTATCTAAGTTTCAGAACAAAACTTCCGCCTACAACAAAATTGTTGAAAGTCAAGGAAATCTTTTCGTCATATTTCAAAATAGAATCTTACATGCAATATATTTGCTAAAGCTCAAAGAAGTCTCTCGATGGAGCTCCCTCACACAGAAAAGTTGTTAAAACTTAGACAAGCGTTCCCTAGCTAAGTTTCAGGAAGATACAAAGAAGTGGTTAAAACAACCGTTTTTTTCCTGGCCATGTTTTAGGACAACATTACCACATACAAAGAAGTTGGTAAAACTCAAATAAGTCCCCCATTGGCCAAGTCTCAAAACAGAGTTTCCTCGTACAAAAAGTTCTTAACACTCAAACAAGCTTCCTTTATCTAAGTTTCAGAACAAAACTTCCGCCTACAACAAAATTGTTGAAAGTAGAGGAAATCTTTTTGGCAATATTTCAAAATGGAATCTTACATGCAGTATATTTGCTAGAACTCAAAGAAGATCTCGTTGACCAAGTCTAAGGACAGAGTT
>NW_019217304.1:0-1149 GCF_002532875.2 Varroa jacobsoni | reverse complement strand
GTATGTGGAAATGTTGTTCTAAAACATGGCCAGAAAAAAACGATTGTGTTAACCACTTCTTTGTATCTTCCTGAAACTTAGCTAGAGAATACTTGTTTAAGTTTTAACAACTTTTCTGTGTGAGGGAACTCTATCCTAAGACTTGGCCAACGAGAACTTCTTTGAGTTTGAACAAATATATTGCATGTAAGCTTCTGTTTTGAAATATGACCAAAAAGATTTCCTTGACTTTCAACAATTTTGTTGTAGGCGGAAGTTTTGTTCTGAAACTTAGATAAAGTAAGCTTGTTTGAGTGTTAACAACTTTTTTGTATGAGAAAGCTCTGTTCTGAGACTTGGCCAATGGGGGACTTATCTGAGTTTTACCAACTTCTTTGTATGTGGTAATGTTGTCCTAAAACATGGCCAGAAAAAAAACGGTTGTTTTAACCACTTCTTTGTATCTTCCTGAAACTTAGCTAGGGAACACTTGTCTAAGTTTTAACAACTTTTCTGTGTGAGGGAGCTCCATCCTGAAACATCTTTGAGCTTTAGCAAATATATTGCTTGTAAGATTCTGTTTTGAAATATGGCCAAAAAGATTTCCTTAACTTTCAACAATTTTGCTGTAGGCGGAAGTTTTGTTCTGAAACTTAGATAAAGGAAGCTTGTTTGAGTGTTAACAACTTTTTGTATGAGGAAGCTCTGTTCTGAGACTTCGCCAATGGGGGACTTATTTGAGTTTTACCAACTTCTTTGTATGTGGTAATGTTGTCCTAAAACATGGCCAGAAAAAAAACGGTTGTTTTAACCACTTCTTTGTATCTTCCTGAAACTTAGCTAGGGAACACTTGTCTAAGTTTTAACAACTTTTCTGTGTGAGGGAGCTCCATCCTGAGACTTCTTTGAGGTTTAGCAAATATATTGCTTGTAAGATTCTGTCTTGAAATATGGCCAAAAAGATTTCCTTGACTTTCAACAATTTTGCTGTAAGCGGAAGTTTTGTTCTGAAACTTAGATAAAGGAAGCTTGTTTGAGTGTTAAGAACTTTTTGTATGAGGAAACTCTGTTTTGAGACTTGGCCAATGGGAGACTTATTTGAGTTTTACCAACTTCTTTGTATGTGGTAATGTTGTCCTAAAACATGGCCAGGAAAAAAACGGTTGTTTT
>NW_019217302.1:0-1150 GCF_002532875.2 Varroa jacobsoni | reverse complement strand
GAAACTTAGCTAAAGAACACTTGTTTAAGTTTTAACAACTTTTCTGCGTGAGGGAACTCTGTCCTGAGACTTGGTCAACGAGAACTTCTTTGAGTTTCAGCAAATATACTGCATGTATGATTCCATTTTGAAATATGGCCAAAAAGATTTCCTTGACTTTCAACAATTTTGTTGTAGGCGGAAGTTTTGTTCTGAAACTTAGATAAAGGAAGCTTGTTTGAGCGTTAACAACTTTTTTGTATGAGGAAACTCTGTTCTGAGACTTGGCCAATGGGGGACTTCTTTGAGTTTTAACAACTTCTTTGCATGTGGAAATGTTGTCCTAAAACATGGCCAGAAAAAAACGTTTATTTTAACCACTTCTTTGTGTCTTCCTGAAACTTAGCTAGGAAACACTTGTCTAAGTTTTAACAACTTTTCTGTGTGAGGGAGCTCCATCCTGAGACTTCTTTGAGCTTTAGCAAATATATTGCATGTAAGATTCTATTTGGAAATAGGGCCAAAAAGATTTCCTTGACTTTCAACAATTTTGTTGTAGGCGGAAGTTTTGTTCTGAAACTTAGATAAAGAAAGCTTGTTTGAGTGTTAACAACTCTTTTGTATGAGGAAACTCTGTTCTGAGACTTGGCCAATGGGGGACTTATTTGAGTTTTAACAACTTCTTTGTATGTGGAAATGTTATCCTAAAACATGGCAAGAAAAAAACGTTTGTTTCAACCATTTCTTTATATCTTCCTGAAACTTAGCTAGAGAACACTTGTTTAAGTTTTAACAACTTTTCTGTGTGAGGGAACTATATTTTGAGACTTGGCCAACGAGAACTTCTTTGAGCTTTAACAAATATATTGCATGTAAGGTACTCTTTTGAAATATGGCCAAAAAGATTTCCTTGACTTTTAACAATTTCGTTGTAAGAGGAAATTTTGTCCTGAAAGTTAGTTAGAGGAAGCTTGTTTGAGTGTTAGCAACTTTTTTTTGTATGAAGAAACTCTGTTCTGAGACTTGGCCAATGGGGGACTTATTTGAGTTTTAACAACTCCTTTGTATGTGGAAATGTTGTCCTAAAATATGGCCAGAAAAAAAACGTTTGTTTTAACCACTTCTTTGTATGCGGAACTTCTGTCCTGAAACTTACCTAGGGAGCACTTTT
>NW_019217301.1:0-1150 GCF_002532875.2 Varroa jacobsoni | reverse complement strand
TAAAATACATTAATTCTCTTCAAATTAAAAAATACAGACAAGAGCATCAAACTTTTTTGGTTGAAGGAAGAAAAAGTGTGATTGAACTTTTGAAGTCTGACATGAAAGTTGAAATCATTTTTTGTTCTGAAAATTTTCATGATGAAAACCACAAACTATTTGGTCGCCGACCGTTTGAAATTTGTACCGAAGAAGAATTAACCAAAGCTGGCTCTTTCGATAATAATAATGCCGCCATTGCTATAGTATCTATTCCAAATTACAATAATTTAGAAGTATTACCCGAAAATGAAATAGTTTTGATATTAGAAGGAATTAGAGATCCGGGTAATCTAGGAACAATAATAAGAACTGCTGATTGGTACGGTATTAAGAATATTATTTGTTAATTGGATACTACTGACTTTTATAGCCCTAAAGTTATTGCGGCAACAATGGGGTCATTTTCAAGATTACAAGTTGAATACAAAAATTTGGTTGACTTCTTTGAAAATTTTGCACCAGAGGTTGTATATGGTGCATTTTTAGAGGGTGAAAATTTACACACTACCAATATTAAACATAGTAAAAATATTTGTATTGTTATTGGCAACGAATCACAGGGAATTGATTCATCAATAAATCAATTCATTACAAAGAAAATTCACATTCCAGGAATTTGTAAAGCTGAATCTCTCAATGCAGGTGTTGCAACGGCTATTATTCTAGATAATTTCACAAGAATTTTATCTTTATAATAAAACAGGTTACATTTTCATTTTAAAATGTATTAAAAGCTGTAAACACAGGCTTCAAACAGAATTTTTCACTAAATAAATTGTACTTAACAAAGAATTATTCCACAAAAAATTCGATTTGTTTTTTACTATATATTTAATGACTTACTTTTGAAGAGAGATTAATACAAATAATTTAAAGTAACAAAATAGCCATTTTCATTTAATGCATATAATTAGAAAAAATATATTCTTTTTAATATTTAGTATAATTTTCATATACTTTTCAAATTGTACAACAGACAAACAAATTGAAGGTTCAGGTACTGACAATACGGGTGCTTTACAAAGTGTAAAAAAGAAATTATATAAAAGAAAGGATACCAAAATTAATTTAGCAGAACATCCTGGTCATGAAGAGCACTTGGATACAC
>NW_019217300.1:0-1150 GCF_002532875.2 Varroa jacobsoni | reverse complement strand
GAGTAAAAAATTCTGATAATTTTATTGAAATGAATAAAAGAGTACTTATCCTAATAATTTCAATATTATCAGCAGTTCAATTATTAGCTAAAACGACAACAGCTACAACGACAGGAAATTTTAATGTTTCGGGAACATGGTCTAATGGTATTCCAAGTAATAACACTTCAGATATCATTATTATTAATGATGGAGTTACTGTTACTTTAACAAGCAATTATTCAACTACTGGTTCGCTCACATTGAACGGAACAGGAACAATTGAAATGAGCACTAAAACTCTAACCGTAGGTAGTTTAATTGCTTCAGGTAGTGCTGTAATAAAAAATACTGGTTCTTCAGTAACCAAAAACTTAACTGTAGGAAGTGATGGTAGCTCCACTACATTTACTGGAGTTATCTCTGACTATGTAAATCTTGTAAAAACAGGCTCTGGTACATTAACTCTTTCTGGAGCCAATACTTATTCTGGAACCACTGCCATAACAGGTACTTTAAAACTTGGAGCAGCAGGAGTTATTCCCGATGCAAGTGATGTTACAATAACAGGTACGCTTGATATGAATACCTATAGTGAAACAGTAGGTAGTATTGCTGGTGCGGGCACTATTGATAATGTAGCAGGTGGAGGCACACCAATGCTCACTTTTGGTTTGAATATTACTTCTCCATCATCTACAACATTTTCAGGAATAATACAAAATACATCAGGTACTTTAAGTATTACAAAAATAGGCACAGGTACTATTTATTTATCTGGTTCAAACACTTTTACTGGAGATGTTAATTTTCAAAGTGGCACTACAGACGGAGGGAAAATAAGCATCTCTAATAGTAGTGCATTGGGTACTGGTCCTAAAAATGTTAATTTGCCTGGCACATTAACTTGTATTCAACAGATTGAATTAAGTGGAGGGATTACTGTTCCTTCCAATATTACAATCAAAACCTATTCTAGAAATAATACTTATGATAAAGCTGTTTTTTTGAGTAATCTTTCGGGTAATAATACTTGGGCAGGCAATATTGAGATAGTAGGTACTGGTGGCTCTTCAGGTATTAGAAGTGTTGCAGGCACACTTACAGTTTCAGGTTCTATTCAAAATAGTTATAGTTCATCTCGTACAATGCAGTTTAGATGTAATACGGG
>NW_019217299.1:0-1151 GCF_002532875.2 Varroa jacobsoni | reverse complement strand
ACCAACGAGAACTTCTTTGAGTTTTAACAAATATATTACATGTAAGATTCTGTTTTGAAATATGATCAAAAAGATTTCCTTGACTTTTAACAATTTTGTTGTATGCGGAAATTTTGTCTGAAACTTGGCTAAAGGAAGCTTGTTTGAGTGTCAACAACTTTTGTTTGTAAGAGGACACTCTGTTCTGAGACTTGGCCAATGGGGAATTTATATAAGTTTTAACTTCTTTGTATGTGGAATTGTTGTCCTAAAACATGGCCAGAAAAAACGTTTGTTTTAATCACTTCTTTGTATTTTCCTGAAACTTAGCTAGAGAATACTTGTTTAAGTTTTAACAGCTTTTCTGTATGAGGAAACCCTATTTTGAGACTTGACCAACGAGAACTTGGGTTTTAGCAAATATATTACGTTAAGATTCTGTTTTGAAGTATGGCCAAAACGATTTCCTTGACTTTTAACAATTTTGTTGTAAGCGGAAATTTTGTCTGAAACTTGGCTAAAGGAAGCTTATTTGAGTGTTAACAACTTTTGTTTGTATGAGGAAACTCTGTCCTGAAACTTGGCCAATGGGGGACTTATTTAAGTTTTAACTTCTCTATATGTGGAAATGTTGTCCTAAAACATGGTCAGAAAAAAACGTTTGTTTTAACCACTTCTTTGTATCTTCCTGGAACTTAGCTAGAGAACACTTGTTTAAGTTTTAACAACTTTTCTGTGCGAGGAAACTCTATCCTGAGACTTGGCCAACGAGAACTTCTTTGAGTTTTAACAAATATATTGCATGTAAGATTCTGTTTTGAAATATGACCAAAAATATTTCCCTGACTTTTAACAATTTTGTTGTATGCGGAAATTTTGTCTGAAACTTGGCTAAAGGAAGCTTGCTTGACTGTTAACAACTTTTGTTTGAATGAGGCAACTCTGTCCTGCGACTTGGTCAATGGGGGACTTATATAAGTTTTAACTTCTTTGTATGTGGAAATATTGTCCTAAAACATGGCCAGAAAAAAACGTTTGTTTTAACCACTTCTTTGTATCTTCCTAAAACTTAGCTAGAGAATACTTGTTTAAGTTTTAACAGCTTTTCTGTATGAGGAAACTCTATTTTGAGACTTGACCAACGAGAACTTGGGTTTTAGCAAATATATTAC
>NW_019217298.1:0-1151 GCF_002532875.2 Varroa jacobsoni | reverse complement strand
TTCTGTATTGAAACATGAGCAAAGAGGTTTCCTTGACTTTTAATAATTTTGTTGTGTGCGGAAATTCTGTCCGAAACTTGGCTAAAGGAAGCTTGTTTGAGTGTTAACAACTTTTTTTTTGTATGAGGAAACTCTGTCCTGAGACTTGGCCAATGGGAGACTTATTTAAGTTTTAACTTCTTTCAATGTGGAAATGTTGTCCTAAATCATGGCCAAAAAAAACGTTTGTTTTAACCACTTCTTTGTATCTTCCTGAAACTTAGCTAGAGAATACTTGTTTAAGTTTTAACAGCTTTTCTGTATGAGGAAACTCTATTTTGAGATTTGACCAAGGAGAACTTGGGTTTTAGCAAATATATTACGTTAAGATTCTGTTTTGAAATATGGCCAAAAAGATTTCCTTGACTTTTAACAATTTTGTTGTAAGCGGAAATTTTGTCTGAAACTTGGCTAAAGGGAGCTTGTCTGAGTGTTAACAGCTTTTGTTTGTATGAGGAAACTCTGTCCTGAGACTTGGCCAATGGGGGACTTATTTAAGTTTTGACTTCTTTGTATGTGGAAATGTTGTCCTAAAACATGGCCAAAAAAAAACGTTTGTTTTAACCACTTTTTTGTACCTTCCTGAAACTTAGCTAGAGAACACTTGTTTAAGTTTTAACAACTTTTCTGTGTGAGGGAACTTTGTCTTGAGACTTGGCTAACGAGAACTTCTTTGAGTTTTAGCAAATATATTATATATAAGGTTATGTTTTGAAATATGACCAAAAAGATTTCCTTGACTTTTAACAATTTTGTTGTATACGGAAGTTCTGTCTGAAACTTGGCTAAAGAAAGCTTGTTTGAGTGTTAACAACTTTTTTTTTGTATGAGGAAACTCTGTCCTGAGACTTGGCCAATGAGAGACTTATTTAAGTTTTAACTTCTTTGTATGTGGAAATGTTGTCCCAAATCATGGCCAAAAAAAAACGTTTGTTTTAACCACTTCCTTGTATCTTCATGAAACTTAGCTAGAGAACACTGGTTTAAGTTTTAACAACTTTTCTGTGTGAAAGAACTCTATCCTGAGACTTGACCAAGGAGAACTTGGGTTTTAGCAAATATATTGCATGTAAGGTTCTGTATTGAAATATGGCCAAAAAGATTTCCTTGAT
>NW_019217297.1:0-1151 GCF_002532875.2 Varroa jacobsoni | reverse complement strand
ATGAGGAAACTCTGTCCTGAGACTTGGCCAGTGGGGGACTTATTAAAATTTTAACTTCTTTGTATGTGGAAATGTCCTAAAACATAGCCAAAAAAAAACGTTTGTTTTAATTACTTTTTTGTATCTTCCCGAAACTTAGCTAGAGAACACTGGTTTAAGTTTTAACAACTTTTCTGTGATGAGGGAACTCTATCCTGAGACTTGGCCAACGAGAACTTCTTTGAGTTTTAACAAATACTTTACATGTAAGGTTCTGTTTTGAAATATGACCAAAAAGATTTCCTTGACTTTTAATAATTTTGTTGTATGCGGAAATTTTGTCTGAAACTTGCCTAAAGGAAGCTTGTTTGACTGTTAACAACTTTTATTTGTATCGGGACACTGTTCTAAGACTTGGCCAGTGGGGGACTTATTTAAATTTTAACTTCTTTGTATGTGGAACGGTTGTCCTAAAACATAGCCAAAAAAAAACGTTTGTTTTAATTACTTCTTTGTATCTTCATGAAACTTAGCTAGAGAACACTGGTTTAAGTTTTAACAACTTTTCTGTGGTGAGGGAACTCTATCCTAAGACTTGGCCAACGAGAACTTCTTTGAGTTTTAACAAATACTTTACATGTAAGGTTCTCTTTTGAAATATGACCAAAAAGATTTCCTTGACTTTTAACAATTTTGTTGTATGCGGAAATTTTGTCTGAAACTTGGCTAAAGGAAGCTTGTTTGAGTGTTAACAACTTTTGTTTATATGAGGAAACTCTGTGCTGAGACTTGGCCAATGGGGGACTTATATAAGTTTTAACTTCTCTGTATGTGGAAATGTTGTCCTAAAACATGGCCAAAAAAAAACGTTTGTTTTAACTACTTCTTTGTATCTTCCTGAAACTTAGCTAGAGAACACTTGTTCAAGTTTTAACAACTTTTCTGTGTGAGGGAACTCTATCCTGAGACTTGACCAACGAGAACTTGGATTTTAGCAAATATATTGCATGTAAGGTTCTGTATTGAAACATGGCCAAAAAGATTTCCTTGACTTTTAACAATTTTGTTGTATGCGGAAATTTTGTCTGAAGCTTGGCTAAAGGAAGCTTGTTTGAGTGTTAACAACTTTTGTTTGTATGAGGAAACTCTGTCCTGAGACTTGGCCAATGGGA
>NW_019217294.1:0-1152 GCF_002532875.2 Varroa jacobsoni | reverse complement strand
TGAAACGCACCTTTTCTGCCCTCTCCATCCTGGCTCTGGCCGCCTGCGCCAGCGCTCCCGTCACCGACACGATCCGGACGTTTTGCACCAGCCTGCCGCTCGTGCGGCTCGGCGTCGATGCCGCCATTGCCCGCGGCGACCGCAAGATGACGAAGCAGGACAAGGCCGACCTGGCCACCGTCCGCGCTGCCGAGGACCTGCGGTGTGCTCAGGCGGCCAGCGCGCCGAACTGAGCTGCACCCTGTGCGGCGGCGCGCACCAGCGCAGCCGCTGCCCGTGGCTACGGCACGCACAGCCGTTTGCGCACCTCGGCGGCCAGGGCTGGCGCCACGATGTCGCGCGAGATGATGCCCAGCAGGCCGGGGTCAGGGTGTACCCCGTCCCACACACGAACCTCCCAGCCCGGCATGGCCCGGACCTTGGCTGACACGTCGATCACCGGCCGGCCCAGCTCGGCGGCTACCTCACGCATGGCCGGGGCGTAGGCGTCGAAGGGCGGGCTCGGGGTCTCGTAGAACGTGGGCGCGATCTGCCGCAGACGGGCCTTGTAGTCGGACACGCTAGCTCCGGGAGCGCGGCTGTCGTTGATGCCGAAGTTGATGACCGTGATCGCCGAGGTCTTGACCTTGGCGGCCGGGAAGTCTTCCGCCGTTGACCCACTCACGCCGAGGTTTTCAGCCACCGCCACGCCGGGTCCTAGGGCCAGGTCGAGCGCGATCTGCAAGTTCCCGCCCTGCTGTTCCTGGGTGCTGTCGCCGAAAAACTGGACGACCACCGGCCGGGCGCAGACCTGGGCCGGCGCGGGGCCGGGCTGGGCTTGTGGTTGGGGGGAAGGGGAGGCGCTGCCGCCACCGCCACAGGCTGTGAGGGCGACGGCCAGCAGGGCGGAAAGCTGTCTAACGACCCGGCTGCAACCCGCGCCAATTCGACGCGCGGGCCGGCTTCCTGACTTAGACGAATCGGCCGCAAACCCGCGCCAATCCTCATCTTCTGTGCTGCCTTCTAAGCAGTTGCGCATTTCATTCCTCATAGGAGAGTTGCGGGCCGGCTGTCTAAGAATGCCGGGGTTTGTCTAAGTTTCACAGTCCGCCCGTAGCTCAGCTGGATAGAGCACGCGCCTTCTAAGCGCGGGGTCGGGGGTTCGATTCCCTC
>NW_019217293.1:0-1153 GCF_002532875.2 Varroa jacobsoni | reverse complement strand
TGTTAACAACTTTTGTTTGTATGAGGAAACTCTGTCCTGAGACTTGGCCAATGGGGGACTTATTTAAGTTTTAACTTCTTTGTATGTGGGAATGTTGTCCTAAAACATGGCCAAAAAAAACGTTTGTTTTAACCACTTCTTTGTATCTTCCTGAAACTTAGCTAGAGAATACTTGTTTAAGTTTTAACAGCTTTTCTGTATGAGGAAACTCTATTTTGAGACTTGACCAACGAGAACTTGGGTTTTAGCAAATATATTGCATGTAAAATTCTGTTTTGAAATATGGCCAAAAAGATTTCCTTGACTTTTAACAAGTTTGTTGTATGCGGAAATTTTGTCTGAAACTTGGCTAACGGAAGCTTCTTTGAGTGTTAACAACTTTTGTTTGTATGAGGAAACTCTGTCCTAAGACTTGGCCAGTGGGGGACTTATTTAAATTTTAACTTCTTTGTATGCGGAAATGTTGTCCTAAAACATGGCCAAAAAAAAACGTTTGTTTCAACTACTTCTTTGTATCTTCATGAAACATAGGTAGAGAACACTTCTTTAAGTTTTAACAACTTTTCTGTGTGAGGGAACTCTATCCTGAGACTTGACCAACGAGAACTTGGGTTTTAGCAAATATATCGCCTGTAAGATTCTGTTTTGAAATATGGCCAAAAAGATTTCCTTGACTTTTAACAATTTTGTTGTATGCGGAAATTTTGTCTGAAACTTGGCTAACGGAAGCTTGTTTGAGTGTTAACAACTTTTGTTTGTATGAGGAAACTCTGTCCTAAGACTTGGCCAATGGGGGACTTATATAAGTTTTAACTTCTTTGTATGTGGAAATGTTGTCCTAAAACATGGTTAGAAAAAATTTTTGTTTTAACCACTTCTATCTTCCTGAAACTTAGCTAGAGAATACTTGTTTAAGTTTTAACAACTTTTCTGTATGAGGAAACTCTATTTTGAGACTTGACCAACGAGAACTTGGGTTTTAGCAAATATATTGCATGTAAGATTCTGTATTGAAATATGGCCAAAAAGATTTCCTTGATGTTTAACAATTTTGTTGTAAGCGGAAATTTTGTCTGAAACTTGGCTAAGGGAAGCTTGTTTGAGTGTTAACAACTTTTGTTTGTATGAGGAAACTCTGTCCTGAGACTTGGCC
>NW_019217290.1:0-1155 GCF_002532875.2 Varroa jacobsoni | reverse complement strand
GAAGTTCTCATTGACCAAGTCTCCGGATAGAGTTCCCTCACACAGAAAAGTTGTTAAAACTTAAACACAAGTGCTCTCTAGCTAAGTTTCGGGACAGAAGTCCCACATACAAAGAAGTGGTTAAAACAAACGTTTTTTTTTCTGGCCATGTTTTAGGACAACATTTCCACATGCAAAGAAGTTGCTAAAACTCAAATAAGTCCCCCATTGGCCGAGTCTCAGAGCAGAGTTTCCTCATAAAAAAGTTATTAACACTCAAACAAGCTTCCTTTAGCTAAGTTTCAGGACAGAATTTCCGCATACAACAAAATTACTAAGAGTCAAGGAAATCTTTTCGGCCATATTACAAAAAAGAACCTTACATGCATTATATTTGTTAAAACTCAAAGAAGTTCTCGTTGCCAAAGTCTCAAGACAGAGTTCCCTCACACAGAAAAGTTGTTAAAACTCAAAGAAGTTCTCGTTGACGAAGTCTCAGGATAGACTTCCCTCACACAGAAAAGTTGTTAAAACTTAAACAAGCTTCCTCTAGCTAAGTTTCAGGACAAAATTTCCTCGTACAGTGAAATTGTTAAAAGTCAAGGAAATCTTTTTGGCCATATTTCAAAAGAGAACCTTACATACAATATATTCGTTAAAGCTCAAAGAGGTTTTCGTTGGCCAAGTCTCAGGATAGAGTTCCCTCACACAGAAAAGTTGTTAAAACTTAAACAAGTGTTCTCTGGCTAAGTTTCAGGACAGAAGTTCCACATGCAAAGAAGTGGTTAAAACAAAAGCTTTTTTTTCTGACCATGTTTTAGGACAACATTACCACATACAAAGAAGTAGTTAAAACTCAAATAAATCCCCCATTGGCCAAGTCTCAGAACAGAGTTTCCTCATACAAAAAAAAGTTATTAACACTCAAACAAGCTTCCTTTAGCTAAGTTTCAGGACAAAAATTCCACTTACAACAAAATTGTTAAAAGTCAAGGAAATCTTTTTGGCCATATTTCAAAAGAGAACCTTACATGCAATATATTTGCTAAACTCAAAGAAGTTCTCGTTGGCCAAGTCTCAGCATAGAGCTCCCTCACACAGAAAAGTTGTTAGAACTTAAACACAAGGGCTCTCTAGCTAAGTTTCAGGACAAAATTTCCTCCTACAACGAAATTA
>NW_019217289.1:0-1155 GCF_002532875.2 Varroa jacobsoni | reverse complement strand
GAAACTATTCTTGAAGCTGCTCAACCAGAACAAACTGATTCTTTAGTAGCTCATACTTTTAAAAGGGTGGAGGGAGATAAAGTGCCGATTTTTTTAACTTGGAATGGAATAGAATCTATTCAAGCACAAGAGGGTGACAACTCTGCAAAACTTGCTTTACAAGGAGGAATTAGATTGAGAAAGTTTTTGAGAATAAATGATTTAGAAAAATTTGATGAAATTAAAGTTGGTCAAATTTATTACCTGAGCCATAAAAAAGAAGAAGCTTTGGTACTGTTTCACACCGTACAACCAGGCGAAAATGTATGGGATATTTCGCAAATGTATGGCATTGACGAAGAAGCTATTTATTATAAAAACAGAATGAAAGAAGATGAGGCTTTGAAGCCAGGGAGAATTTTGTATCTCAAAAATAGAAGACCTGAAAACGAGCCAATAAAATACGAAACTTTGCCTCTAACCATAGCATTAGCCATAAGTGATACGAGCAAAATTTACCACAAAGTGGAGTTAAAACAAACGCTATATGGTATTTCACAAAAATACGGAGTACCAGTTGATAGTATTAAAACTTGGAATAAACTGGGTAACAACCCTCTTGAGGTAGGACAAATGTTGATAGTGAAACAACCTAAAAACCTGTTGCCACCAGTGAAAGACAACAAAGCTAACCAAACCACAGGTTTTGATGTGTACATAGTTAACAAAGGCGAAACGCTTTACAGAATAGCTCACAGCTTAGGCATTAGCGTTGAGCAAATTAAACTTTGGAATAACAAAACCGATAACACTGTTTCGGTAGGAGAGAAGTTGCTTTTTAAGAAGCGGTAGGGATTGTTTTTGTCTCAATCACAGATTTTACGGATTTTGGGATTGTCATCATTTAATCCGTTTTAATCCGTGATTCCGACAAATTTCTACTGCTCCTACACTACTTTTTGAGTAGTACCGTCAGAATATTTATAAATTACCAAACCTCTAAAATCTTTACTAACTTCTAAGCCTTGAAGATTGTAAATATTTGATATTGTTTTGTTTGATTGAATAGTGTTGTCTGAAATGTCAGTTACACCAGAGCTAAGTTTTACACTAAAAGTATTATTTAAAGTACCCATTCGAGCATGACCAAGTGGAGCCACATCTCCAAGTTCTAGC
>NW_019217288.1:0-1155 GCF_002532875.2 Varroa jacobsoni | reverse complement strand
ATCTAAATCTCTATCTATCTATCTATCTATCTAAATCTAAATCTCTATCTATCTATCTATCTATCTATCTAAATCTAAATCTCTATCTATCTATCTATCTATCTATCTAAATCTAAATCTCTATCTATCTATCTATCTATCTATCTATCTAAATCTAAATCTCTATCTATCTATCTATCTATCTAAATCTAAATCTCTAAATCTCTATCTATCTATCTATCTATCTAAATCTAAATCTCTAAATCTCTATCTATCTATCTATCTATCTAAATCTAAATCTCTATCTATCTATCTAAATCTAAATCTCTATCTATCTATCTAAATCTAAATCAGATATATAGATAGAGATTTAGATTTAGATAGATAGATAGATAGAGATTTATTATCTATCTAAATCTAAATCTAAATCTCTATCTATCTATCTATCTAAATCTAAATCTAAATCTCTATCTATCTATCTATCTAAATCTAAATCTAAATCTCTATCTATCTATCTAAATCTAAATCTAAATCTCTATCTATCTATCTATCTAAATCTAAATCTAAATCTCTATCTATCTATCTATCTAAATCTAAATCTAAATCTCTATCTATCTATCTATCTAAATCTAAATCTAAATCTCTATCTATCTATCTATCTATCTATCTAAATCTAAATCTAAATCTCTATCTATCTATCTATCTATCTATCTATCTATCTATCTATCTAAATCTAAATCTAAATCTCTATCTATCTATCTATCTATCTATCTATCTATCTATCTAAATCTAAATCTAAATCTCTATCTATCTATCTATCTATCTATCTAAATCTAAATCTAAATCTCTATCTATCTATCTATCTATCTATATCTAAATCTAAATCTCTATCTATCTATCTATCTATCTATCTAAATCTAAATCTAAATCTCTATCTATCTATCTAAATCTAAATCTCTATCTATCTATCTATCTATCTATCTAAATCTAAATCTAAATCTCTATCTATCTATCTATCTATCTATCTAAATCTAAATCTAAATCTCTATCTATCTATCTATCTATCTATCTAAATCTAAATCTAAATCTCTATCTATCTATCTATCTATCTAAATCTAAATCTAAATCTCTATCTATCTATCTAAATCTAAATCTAAATCTAAATCTCTATCTATC
>NW_019217287.1:0-1155 GCF_002532875.2 Varroa jacobsoni | reverse complement strand
TTATTGATAGTAGTTGTATTTAAGTAATTGTAAATCAATAAATTAAGTTATTATGTGTGATGTATGCACTTCTAAAATGAGCAATATGGCTGGTACGCCAATATTGACAGCTGTAAAAACAAACCATTCTTTTTTTCCAACAAAAGAAAGAGATGTTATAGTTGCTCTAAAACCTAAAAACGAACAAGAAAAGCAAGCTTTTGCCAAACAACATCAAGCTTATGAAGCTAAGGTTGCGGCATTAAGGGAAAAACATAAACCTATATTTGGTTATGCTGACCCAGCTGCTGACCCAACTAAAGCTACAACAACTTCGGTTTCTACTACTGTAACTGCTACGGCTCCTAAACTTACTACTGGTCAAAAAATCAAAGCATTTTTCACAAGTGGAGATGCTGAAAAAACTGCAAAAGGAGCAAGTTCATGGTTTGACACTATTAGTAATGGTTTAGGTGTATTGAATTCTAAATCAAACACTACAAGTACAATAAATTCTTCAAATACATCTTTAAATGATGGAACAGATACATCTACTTATGTATGGTGGATCGTAGGAGGAATAGCTCTTTTATTAGGAATTTGGGCATTTGTCCACTTTAGAAATAAGTAGTCTTTTTTGAGATTATATATGTTAGATATGAGAGTTTAAAATTTTACTTGCTCTACTATCTAACATCTACAATCCATAATCTAATATCTCCCAATTATGCTAAAATCTACTGCACCACAAAGCCCTTACAATGTATATGTAACCGTTGAAGCAACTGAAGGTGTTGAGTTAATGCTATATGGCTTTGAGAAATACAAACGCAATACTGTTCACTTTTTACGCCAATATGGAGATAGAACAGTAGCTGAAGTAGGTTTATTTAAAGGTACTCATACTTTCGAATTTCCATTTCCATATCCTCCAAGTTCAAAACTTAGAATAGAAGCTTATTGCAATATTAAAGGCAAAACTAAAGCAATCAAAATCATAAATATTTTTCATAAAAAAAGAGAAAACCTAAGTATATCATTCGAAAAACATATACAAGAATTTATTGATTTTGCATTACAATTCAGTAGGGATTGTGGATTTTCAGACTTAGGAGTATATGAATCAAAAACAGGATTGTACAATATTGTTTTTGACGATTATGTGAAACATTGGGA
>NW_019217286.1:0-1156 GCF_002532875.2 Varroa jacobsoni | reverse complement strand
GAAATCGAGTTTCCTCATACAGAAAAGCTGTTAAGACTTAAACAAGTATTCTTTAGCTAAGTTTCAAGAAGATAGAAGTGGTTAACACAAACATTTTTTCTGGCCATGTTTTAGGACAACATTTCCACATACAAAGAAGTTAAAGTTTAAATAAGTCCCCCACTGGCCAAGTCTCAGGACAGAGTTTCCTCATACAAACAAAAGTTGTTAACACTCAAACAAGCTTCCTTTAGCCAAGTTTCCGACAAAATTTCCGCATAGAACAAAATTGTTAAAAGTCAAGGAAATCTTTTTGGCCATATTTCAAAACAGAATCTTACATGCAATATATTTACTAAAACCCAAGCTCTCGTTAGTCAAGTCTCAAAATAGAGTTTCCTCATACAGAAAAGCTGTTAAAACTTAAACAAGTATTCTTTAGCTAAGTTCCAAGAAGATAGAAGTGGTTAAAACAAACATTTTTTCTGGTCATATTTTAGGACAACGTTTCCACCTACAAAGAAGTTGTTAAAACTCAAATAAGTCCCCCATTGGCCACGTCTCAGGACAGAGTTTCCCCATACAAACAAAAGTTGTTAACAGTTAAGCAAGCTTCCTTTAGCCAAGTTTCAGACAAAATTGCCGCTTACAACAAAATCGTTAAAAGTCAAGAAAATCTTTTTGGCCATATTACAGACAGAATCTTACATGTGATATATTTGCTAAAACTCAAGTTCTCGTTGGTCAAGTCTCAGTGTAGAGTTTCCTCACACAGAAAAGTTGTTAAAACTTAAACAAGTATTCTCTAGCTAAGTTTCAGGAAGATACAGAGAATTGGTTAAAACAAACATTTTTTCTGGCCATGTTTTTGGACAACATTTCCACATACAAAGAAGTTAAAACTTATATAAGTCCTCCATTGGCCAAGCCTCAGAACAGAGTTTTCTCGTACAAACAAAAGTTGTTAACAGTCAAGCAAGGTTCCTTTAGCCAAGTTTCAGAAAAAATTGCCGCTTACGACAAAATCGTTAAAAGTCAAGAAAATCTTTTTGGCCATATTACAAACAGGATCTTAGATGTAATATATTTGCTAAAACTCAAGTTCTCGTTGGTCAAGTCTCAGTATAGAGTTCCCTCACACAGAAAAGTTGTTAAAACTTAAACAAGTGTTCTCTGA
>NW_019217285.1:0-1156 GCF_002532875.2 Varroa jacobsoni | reverse complement strand
TCTGTTCTCAGACTTGGCCAATGGGGGACTTATCTAAGTTTTAACAACTTCCTTGTATGTGGAAATGTTGTTCTAAAACATGGCCAGAAAAAAACGATTGTGTTAATCACTTCTTTGTATCTTCCTGAAACTCAGCTAGAGAATACTTGTTTAAGTTTTAACAACTTTTCTGTGTGAGGGAACTCTATCCTAAGACTTGGCCAACGAGAACTTCTTTGAGTTTAGCAAATATATTGCATGTAAGGTTCTGTTTTGAAATATGGCCAAAAAGATTTCCTTGACTTTCAACAATTTTGTTGTAGGCAGAAATTTTGTTCTGAAACTTAGATAAAGGAAGCTTGTTTGAGTGTTAACAACTTTTTTGTATGAGGAAACTCTCTTCTGAGACTTGGCCAATGGGGGACTTATTTAAGTTTTACCAACTTCTTTGTATGCGGTAATGTTGTCCTAAAACATGGCCAGAAAACGACGCTTGTTTCAACCACTTCTTTGTATCTTCCTGAAACTTAGCTAGGGAACACTTGTTTAAGTTTTAACAACTTTTCTGTGTGAGGGAACTCTGTCCTGAGACTTGGTCAACGAGAACTTCTTTGAGTTTTAGCAAATATACTGCATGTAAGATTCCATTTTGAAATATGGCCAAAAAGATTTCCTTGACTTTCAACAATTTTGTTGTAGGCAGAAGTTTCGTTCTGAAACTTAGATAAAGGAAGCTTGTTTGAGTGTTAAGAACTTTTTGTATGAGGAAACTCTGTTCTGAGACTTGGCCAATGCGGGACTTATTTAAGTGTTACCAACTTCTTTGTATGTGGAAATGTTGTCCTAAAACATGACCAGAAAAAAACGCTTGTTTCAACCACTTCTTTATATCTTCCTGAAACTTAGCTAAAGAACACTAAGTTTTAATAACTTTTCTGTATGAGGAAACTCTGTCCTGAAACTTTACCAACGAGAACTTGAGTTTTAGCAAATGTATTGCATGAAAGGTCCTGTTTTGAAATATGGCCAAAAAAATTTTCTTGACTTTTAACAATTTTGTTGTATGCGGAAATTTTGTCCGAAACTTGGCTAAAGGAAGCTTGTTTGAGTGTTAACAACTTTTTTTTTGTATGAGGAAACTCTGTTCTGAGACTTGGCCAATGGGGGATTTATTAAG
>NW_019217284.1:0-1154 GCF_002532875.2 Varroa jacobsoni | reverse complement strand
TTCATAAGGACCTTTAGAAAAATCACCAACCAGCACTAATTTATCATCGAAGTATTTGTAATGAAATTTGTCTTTTATTTTCTCCGTATTTACTTTCAATGATGAAATATTAACTGCACCTACTTGTTCTATTTTCCCATTTGGAGAAACGCCATGATCATGCTTATCTACATGATGCACAGAAACGTCATGAGGAACTGGAGCATTTACATCATTCACACTTAATGTTTCTTCTTCTTGCTCAATGTTTGGCTCTTGCTTAGAAATTTCAATTACAGTTTTTTTGTAACGTTTTGGAGATTTCACTGCAATCTTTTTCTCAATTTCTTCTTTAAAAGCTGAATAATCTACATTTGTTTCTTTCTCTTCAGATGAAATCTTACCAACCTCTTTATTGATTTCAATTGACTTAGCCTCTACAATAGTTGGTTTTGAATTAGGTTCTTGTTTTGTATAAATTCCATAACCAAGCAAGCCTACAAATGCTATACTTGCAGCAATTCCTACATTTAGCCAATTAAAACTCGACTCTATTGCTATATTATTGAGTCTATTTTTCAATTCAACTTTTCTAACTTCAATTAAGCTGTCTTTAATTAGTTTCTGAAATTCTACTTCTTTTCGAAGCTCTTCATCTGAATTAAATTGCTTTTGAAATTCTTTTAAATCATTGGCATCCAGTTTTCCTTGAAGAAAATCATCAATGCGGTCTAGTATTTGTCCGTTATCTGCCATCAGGTTCTTAATCAAAAAAATCGAAACTTGAGAATAGTGTTTTTACTTTTTTATCAAGTTCAATTTTACATTTATATTTTTTAGTTTTAGTGTATCTGCATTAGAAAATCCCATTTTATTAGCAATCTCTTCCATCGACATTTCATCAAAATAGAAATAAGTTAATACCTTTTTGCATGTTTCACCTAATTCGTTAATACATCTATGTATTACTTCAATTTTTTCTTGTCTATCATGATCTTCAAGCAAAACCGCGTCCCTATCTTCATAGGTTAATCTTGTTTTTCTATCAAGCTCTTTTCTCCATAAGTTTTGACAAATACTATAAATAAATGTGCTAATCTTTGACGTTAACACCAATTCATTTGTAATTGCCTTTCTCCAAAAAACAATTAATGCTTCTTGAAAAATATCTTTAG
>NW_019217282.1:0-1159 GCF_002532875.2 Varroa jacobsoni | reverse complement strand
TTAGAAGCCTATACTCCATTTGATATTATCACTAATAACCTTCAAACAGTTACTTCAACAGGACAAATTCTGTCCACAAAAGGGATGTTTTATTTAGAAGTAAAAACACCCAAAGGAGATAAATTAAAACTTAAAGAAGATAAAAAAATAATGATTGATGTAGCGTCGGCTAGAATTCCAGAAAACTACAAAATGTATTCTGGTGCGAATACAAAAGATGGTAACATGAATTGGAATTTACAACCAAATCAAACTTCATTTCTTCCATTTTTAACTAATCCTTCAAGATTTGATATTAATATTGGCATTGTGAGATGTGAAGATAAAATCAAGCCTTTACCTGGGTTTTATGAGCCTTTTTCAATGCGAGAATTCAAACAATTGATTGATTCTACAAACAATGAAAAATACAAAGAGACCTACATCAACACTGGAGAATTTAGAGAACGAGCAAAGCAATTTGCCGACAAATTGGGTTCTAAAATAGCTGTTGAATTATTAAAAATTTACCTAAAAAACATTGACAAAAGCATTACATATTCAGATAATATTTGCCTAAAAATGCTTGAAGAACATATCAAGCCTTATTACAAAGGAGATACAGGTCAATATGATAAAGTAGGGTATTTTACCATTAATGACGATAATGAAGAAATGCAAGTATTTTTTTCAAGAACTTCTCTATATGAATACTTGAAACTTCATCAGTTAGATGAAAAAAATGAAAACAAAGCTGAGAACAAAATTGCAGGTGAAGTACATGTATATCTCAATTTCAAGAATTTATATTGTAATAAAACATATCAAAATTGCATCAGTTTAAAATCAAAAGGATTGAGTGATACTGCCACTTTCGAACAAATTATTGCTGCTGGTTTTTCGGCTTCAAATGCAACCGATATGCTTTCATATTTAAAACTTCAAAAGCAAAAAAAGAATCAATACAACAGCAGAAGTGTATTTTCAAGTATTGTTTATACCAACAAACTGGGTTGGAGTAATATTGATAAACTCATGCATACTTCCCAATTTATCAATTGCGATTTTGAAACCAATATTATCAATAATAAAATCAATGAACCAATACTTTTAAAACTTTATTTACCCAAAGCTAATTGTGCAATTGATGGAAAATTTGATATAAAAACTAAAAAATATG
>NW_019217281.1:0-1160 GCF_002532875.2 Varroa jacobsoni | reverse complement strand
TTTATATATATATATATATATATATATAGCAAATTACGTACTAGAAATGCAGATTAATTAAACGTAGAAATGCGCATACATATTTGTAACTTACTTTGTAGTTAACCTTAGTATTAATGTTGCGATTGATCTATTATAGATATGACTTGAGGCTGCAAAACAATTACTTTTTTCAAAAACCAAAATCAGGTGGCCCATATCAGGTGGCCCAAAATCAGGTGGCCGCTGGAGATAAGGTCACGGTAACATAATCGTTTATCCATATTTGCCAACCGGACAAAAATAGACAAATTTCAACATGGTGGAACACATGCAGCAAAACAAGATGCAATAGCCACATCAATGACAGACTGCACAGTGCTGGCAATATATATACACACTGTAACATAACGCACTATGCCCTGACCTGATTGTAACCTTCTTTTACATGAACATAATATTTACTGCTTAAGCCTTTTTGAGCTATTTGTCTTTATATTGCAACACTATTTAGTATTCTATTTTTGCAATTCATGACAGCTGGAACAATAGAAATATAGATTAGCACAACTTTAGATAGTAACTTACCTCAGGTACGTTAATAGCATCGGTATGCTTTGCCAGCATGTTCTGCTGCAGTACGCTAGTTGATATATAACAAGTCTTCAGCGGGCGGTAAGGTAAAAGTTGGATTAACTAAAATAGGGATACAAAACGCAAAAATATTCATCATCTGACTTGAAGGCAAAAAAAAACTCTCATTAGAGCCGTTCTATAGCACAGAGTTTACTTTCAAGTCCGTTCATTTTCAACTCGTTATTCTACCGTACATAGTCATTACATATGTGTACCGTTCTTACTATTCCTCGTTTTTGCCGGCTTGTTTTTTGCATTGTCTAATTCGTACAATTTAGCAGGATCCAAGTCACCTCTCTATGAGAAGTATGTATTCCATTAGGCTCAATTGTCATTGCATAGCGGACCTGATTCCGCCGTTTTGTTTACGCGAAGCTGGCCTTTTTTTAGACCTCTCTGTATGCTGAAATTCTTGGAGACGTTTTACTAGTCGAGACAGCCGCCTGCCTAACGGCCCACACTCGGCGTCGAGCGAGGTTTTTTTACGTCTCTATCGTCGAAGGCGTTACATTGGTTGTGCGCTTATTATATAAGTGCCCATGCTG
>NW_019217278.1:0-1156 GCF_002532875.2 Varroa jacobsoni | reverse complement strand
TAGTTTCGCCTTCTGATAATATTGATTTTGTTGGTAAAACAACACATGAATGTTTAGTGTCTGGCGTTGTAAATGGAATAATTGCTGAGTTAGAGTTTCAAATTCGAACATATAATAAACGTTTTGATAACTTGAAAATTATAATTTGTGGTGGTGATGCTAACTTTTTTAAAACAAAATAGAAAGCAAAGTGGAGGTTTGTTTAGAGTTAGTAATGTTAGGCTTGAATAATATTTTGCGATACAATAATGCAGCAAATAAATAAAAGTGTTTTTATAATAGTGTTAGTCATCCTTTCAAGAAGTGTGATTGCTCAACAAATTGGAATTTCTCCTTATTCTCAACTAGGAGTTGGTGACTTTGCAACAGAAGCATTTGCTCGAAATATAAGTATGGGGGGTGCTGGCATTGCAAGCAGTAACAGTTTTTATATCAATCAATTAAATCCAGCATCAAATATTAATAACAATTCCGTTATATACGAATTTGGCATTTTGGGTCAGGCAAAGTCAATTAATAGCAGTACTGCTTCTGACAATGCAATGGGGGGAAATTTGAATTATATTGGAATGATGTTTCCTGTAAAAGCAAAAATAATTAAAGGAAAAAGGGTGAATCTATGGGTAATGGGTGGAGGATTAAAACCTTATAGTTCAGTATCTTATTCCAATACATATACTGATAAAATTAGTAATGATACATCAATAGCAAGTTATGTTGTAAAAGGCAATGGTGGTTTAAATCAAGTTTATTGGTCAAATGGAATAAGATTAAATAAAGAGTGGTCAATTGGATTAACAAGTGGCTATGTTTTTGGACCAATAAAAAGAGAATCATTAATAACTGTTGATGGAAGTTCGGTTGATGTGGTTCAAGATAGTTATTTGTCATCATTAGAGTTTAAACCTGCAATTAATTACAAAAAACAAATCAGCCCATTCGATTCTACAGAAACCAAAGGGAAAACATTTTTAAGTATTGCCTCTACGCTTGATATATTTGGAAATATGAATTCATCAATTCAGACAGAAACACAAAGAGTTCGTTTGTCTGATGGCTTTATAATAAGAAGAGATACTTTGAACCAAATTGACAATGTAAGTTCTAATCTTCCTATTACATATAACATGGGTTTAGCCTTGGATAATTTTGGTTT
>NW_019217277.1:0-1161 GCF_002532875.2 Varroa jacobsoni | reverse complement strand
TCCTGTGTTGGGCATCACCTAGCCGGTGTAGTTTAGCTGTGGGACAGCTACGGCCTGCGTTTACTAAATGTATCTGTTGTATCTGCGATTTGGTTTATTCCTTGTTGCGGTGAGCATGTTACTCTAGCTAAGCAGTCCGCCATCAATGGTTAGCATTAGTTATTTGACCCGTCTTGAAACACTGACCAAGGAGTTCAAATGGCACGCGAATCATTGGGTCTTAACACCCGAAGGCGAAGTGAAATGCAAAGGTATTGTTATTTGTGGCTGTACCATGATTAAGCGATGAGCTACTTATGCTTTCTGGCATTTGTAGACTACAAGCGTGATGTTTGAGACCCGAAAGATGGTGAGCTATGCCTAGTCAAGATTAAGCCAGAGGAAACTCGTGGATGTCTGAAGTTATTCTGACGTGCAAATCGATAATCTGATCTGGGTATAGGGGCGAAAGACTAATCGAACTCTCTAATAGCTGGTTCCTTCCGAAGTTATAAGAAGTATAAAGAATATAGCCTCAGCCTATTCTCAAACTTTTAATGGGTGTGAGTGTTATTTCTCGATTGAAGAACACTGCTAAATAAGTATGCTTAGTGGGTCATTTTTGGTAAGCAGAACTGGCGCTGTCGGTTGAACCAATTGTTGTAAAGTGCGAAAAGCTGAAATGCGCATGAGATCCATAAAAGGCGTTAGTTGCCGAAGACAGCAGGACGGTGGCATTGGAAGTCGGAATCCGCTAAGGAGTGTGTAACAACTCACCTGCCAAAGCAACTAGCCCCAAAAATGGATGGCGCTATAGCATTGTACTTGTACTCAACCTCTGACGTGTGACGCACCGGAGCGCTCAGAGAGTAGGAAGATAATGTGATAGCATCGAAGGATGTTGTTGTGAAGCAATCTGGAGCTGTCACATGTGCAGATCTTGGTGGTAGTAGCAAGTACTCAATTGAAAACCTTGAGCACTGAAGTTGGGGATGGGTTCCACGTGCCTTGGTCCTTGAAAATTTGAGCGTGGTGATTATCTTGGTGGCAGTCCGTACTAATATCTGCAGCGGGTCTCCAAGATGTGAAGCCTTTAGTGTATTGATTAATGTAGGTAAGGGAAGTCGACAAAATAGTTCTGTAACTTTGGGAGAAGGAATGGCTCTGAAGGTTGATCCAGCC
>NW_019217276.1:0-1161 GCF_002532875.2 Varroa jacobsoni | reverse complement strand
GGAAATGTTGTCCTAAAACATGGCCAGAAATAAACGTTTGTTTTAACCACTTCTTTGTATCTTCCTGAAATTTAGCTAGAGAACACTTGTTTAAGTTTTAACAACTTTTCTGTGTGAGGAAACTCTATACGGAGACTTGACCAACGAGAACTTGAGTTTTAGCAAATATATTACATGTAAGATTCTGTTTGTAATATGGCCAAAAAGATTTCCTTGACTTTTAACAATTTTGTTGTATGCGGAAATTTTGTCTGAAACTTGGCTAGAGGAAGCTTGTTTGACTGTTAACAACTTCTGTTTGTATGAGGAAACTGTGCTGAGACTTGGCCAGTGGGGGACTTATTTAACTTCTTTGTATGTGGAAATGTTGTCCTAAAAGATGGCCAAAAAAAAACGTTTGTTTTAACCACTTCTTTGTATCTTCTTGAACCTTAGCTAGAGAACACTTGTTTAAGTTTTAACAACTTTTCTGTGTGAGGAAACTCTATCCTAAAACTTGGCCAACGAGAACTTTTTTGAGTTTTAACAAATATATTATATGTAAGGTCCTGTTTTGAAATATGACCAAAAAGATTTCCTTGACTTTTATCAATTTTGTTGTATGCGGAAATTTTGTCTGAAACTTGGCTAAAGGAAGCTTGTTTGACTGTTAACAACTTCTGTTTGTATGAGGAAACTGTCCTGAGACTTGGCCAGTGGGGGACTTATTTAACTTCTTTGTATGTGGAAATGTTGTCCTAAAAGATGGCCAAAAAAAAACGTTTGTTTTAACCAGTTCTTTGTATCTTCCTAAAACTTAGCTAGAGGACACTTGTTTAAGTTTTAACAACTTTTCTGTGTGAGGAAACTCTATCCTGAGACTTAGCCAACGAGAACTTCTTTGAGTTTTAACAAATATATTACATGTAAGATTTTGTTTTGAAATATGACCAAAGAGATTTCCTTGACTTTTAACAGTTTTGTTGTATGCGGAAATTTTGTCCGAAATTTGGCTAAAGGAAGCTTGTTCGAGTGTTAACAACTTTTTTTTGTATGAGGAGACTCTCTTCTGAGCCTTGGCCAATGGGGGATTTACTTGAGTTTTAACAACTTCTTTGTATGTGAAAATGTTGTCCTAAAACATGGCCAGAAAAAAACGTTTGGTTTAAACACTTCTTTGTA
>NW_019217274.1:0-1160 GCF_002532875.2 Varroa jacobsoni | reverse complement strand
ATCCAAGTAATAGTGCTACCGGCCGGCACTGTTACATTTCCAATGTTTTCAAACTCATCTTTTGCTTTATTTATATAAGATGGATATTCAATTTGAATATCAAAATTGGCTAAATTGGGTCTCGACATCAATTCTAAATTGTAGCTGTCAGATAAAAAACCAGACGCTTCAAATTCAAAATCTATTGCCGATTGAAGATTGTTAAATGTAAACTGATAGGTTTCATCATTCAGCTTTTTCCATTTTCACTTTTCTATTTTCAAACAAAACATAAACTTGTTCAGGCAATGCTTTGCCTTTAATATGCAGTTTTAACTGAAAATCTTCGTTTTTAAAACAAGTCAAATTTTCATTTTCGATGATAAAATCAAATGGAGCTGGTTCTTTAAATTTTTTGGTAAAATTGACAATTCTATTAGTGCCTTCAGAAAATAATTGAGGGACAGTTAATAAGCATACAAACAAAAGAATAGCAGGAGCTAATACATATTTTAAGTATTTTTTATTGATACTCAAATCAATAGCACTTGCAAAAGGTATAAAAGATATGCTTTTGCTTTTTTGCTCAATACTAGCCAAAATCAACTCATTCGATTGATTGTCTATTTTTTCTAATTGAAGAATATTAAGCAACTTATCTTTAATCTCTGGGAAATATTGCCCTATTTGTTTAGCAGCTTCATCGTCAGAAATTTGAACATTAAGATTTGATAGTTTGTATATAGGAATGAAAATATATTTCACAAAGCAATATATTGCCAGAGAAATAAATCCAAAAAACATAATTGCTCTGATAATATTTCCAAAACGAATCCAATATTCAAGAGCATTCAATGCTATAAATGCAGTGAGTGTAAATGCTAACGCAAGTATTACCCCCTTCAACAATTGGTTGAGGTAATACTTTTCCTTGTATTCTTGAAGTTGTAGTTTTAAAATATTTGAAGAACTCTCCATTTTTGTTTTAGTTCTTTGTGAGCTAAAAATTACAAAAGCCCAGAAGTTTAATTTCAGGGCTTTTGTAGAACGATAAGTTTAGATAATTATTTTTCTTTAACCTTTTTAGTTTTCTCAATATATACTTCAGAGTAATTTCTGATTTGCATTGGGTTGTTAGGGAAATTTTTAATGTAAGATTGAACAAGTCTATAACCTTCATC
>NW_019217272.1:0-1162 GCF_002532875.2 Varroa jacobsoni | reverse complement strand
TATATGTATCTATGTAAATCTATGTATGTATCTATGTAAATCTATGTATGTATCTATGTAAATCTATGTATGTATCTATGTAAATCTATGTATGTATCTATGTAAATCTATGTATGTATCTATGTAAATCTATGTATGTATCTATGTAAATCTATCTATCTATGTATCTATGTAAATCTATCTATGTATGTATCTATGTAAATCTATCTATGTAAATCTATGTATGTATCTATGTAAATCTATGTATGTATGTATCTATGTAAATCTATCTATGTATGTATCTATGTAAATCTATCTATGTATGTATCTATGTAAATCTATGTATGTATCTATGTAAATCTATCTATCTATGTATCTATGTAAATGTATGTATGTATCTATGTAAATCTATCTATCTATGTATCTATGTAAATGTATGTATGTACCTATGTAAATCTATGTATCTATGTAAATCTATCTATGTATCTATGTAAATCTATCTATGTATGTATCTATGTAAATCTATCTATCTATGTATCTATGTAAATGTATGTATGTACCTATGTAAATCTATCTATCTATGTAAATCTATCTATGTATCTATGTAAATCTATCTATGTATCTATGTAAATCTATCTATCTATGTAAGTCTATCTATCTATGTATCTATGTAAATCTATCTATGTAAATCTATCTATGTATGTATCTATGTAAATGTATGTATGTACCTATGTAAATCTATCTATGTATCTATATAAATCTATCTATGTATTTATGTAAATCTATGTATGTATCTATGTAAATCTATGTATGTATCTATGTAAATCTATGTATCTATCTATGTAAATCTATGTATGTATCTATGTAAATCTATGTATGTATCTATGTAAATCTATCTATCTATGTATCTATGTAAATCTATCTATCTATATAAATCTATCTATGTATCTATGTAAATCTATGTATGTATCTATGTAAATCTATCTATATATCTATGTAAATTTATCTATGTATCTATGTAAATCTATCTATTTATGTATCTATGTAAATCTATCTATCTATGTAAATGTATGTATGTACCTATGTAAATCTATCTATGTATCTATGTAAATCTATCTATGTATTTATGTAAATCTATGTATGTATCTATGTAAATCTATGTATGTATCTATGTAAATCTATC
>NW_019217271.1:0-1163 GCF_002532875.2 Varroa jacobsoni | reverse complement strand
ACTTAAATAAGTCCCCCATTGGCCAAGTCTCAGAACAGAGTTTCCTCATACAAACAAAAGTTGTTAACACTCAAACAAGCTTCCTTTAGCCAAGTTGCAGACAAAATTTCCGCTTACAACAAAATTGTTAAAAGTCAAGAAAATCTTTCTGGTCACATTTCAAAACAGAATCTTAACGTAATATATTTGCTAAAACTCAAGTTCTCGTTGGTCAAGTCTCAGTATAGAGTTTCCTCACACAGAAAAGTTGTTAAAATTTAAGCAAGTGTTTTCTAGTTAAGTTTTAGGAAGATACAAAGAACTGGTTAAAACAAACGTTTTTTTCTGGCCATGTTTTAGGCCAACATTTCCACATACAAAGAAGTTAAAACTTATATAAGTTCCCCATTGGCCAAGTCTCAGGACAGAGTTTCCTCATATTAAAAAGTTGTTAACACTCAAACAAACTTCCTTTAGCCAAGTTTCAGACAAAATTTCCGCTTACAACAAAATTGTTAAAAGTCAAGGAAATCTTTTTTGGCCATATTTCAAAACAGAATCTTAACGGAATATATTTGGCAAAACCCAAGTTCTCGTTGGTCAAGTCTCAAAATAGAGTTTCCTCATACAGAAAAGCTGTTAAAACTTAAACAAGTATTCTCTAGCTAAGTTTCAGGAAAATACAAAGAAGTGGTTAAAACAAACGTTTTTTCTGGCCATGTTTTAGGACAACAATTCCACATACAAAGAAGTTAAAACTTATATAAATCCCCCATTGGCGAAGTCTCAGGACAGAGTTTCCTCATATAAAAAAGTTGTTAACACTCAAACAAACTTCCTTTGGCCAGGTTTCAGACAAAATTTCCGCTTACAACAAAATTGTTAGAAGTCAAGGAAATCTTTTTGATCATATTTCAAAACAGAATCTTACATGTAATATATTTGTTAAAACTCAAACAAGTTCTCGTTGGCCAAGTCTCAAAATAGAGTTTCCTCATACAGAAAAGCTGTTAAAACTTAAACAAGTATTCTCTATCTAAGTTTCAGGAAGATATAAAGAAGTGGTTAAAACAACCGTTTTTTTTTGGCCATGTTTTAGGACAACATTTCCACATACAAAGAAGTCAAAACTTAAATAAGTCCCCCATTGGCCAAATCTCAGGACAGAGTTTCCTCATATAAAA
>NW_019217268.1:0-1163 GCF_002532875.2 Varroa jacobsoni | reverse complement strand
GGGGTGCGCGCTCTGCCAGACGAGGGCCACCAATTGCTTGCCAGTGCTGCGTGCCTATATAAATATAGTCGACGAGGCTGCGCCGCGCCCTGCGCCTTCTGGTAGTAGCAACCGGCGCCTAGATAATAATGGCTAGATATTACAGACGGAAAGCTATGGACGAGCAGACGGCAGCCGGCAAACTATCTTAATATTCCGTCATTAATATCGTATAGTGTGTTGAACTGTAATACAGTTGTCGGCACGTTAGGGAATAGAGAGAACTAGTGTTGTCTTTGACAACGTTGGTGCCAATGCTACCAACTACTATTCCGCTGTTCCATTACCATCAGCAGCAGCAGCAGCATAAATGTTGTCGTCATCACCGAGGAGACAACAAAATGTGTGTGGGAGGCCTCCTTGTTATACAACGGATCTTAGTTAGACATTCGTAATAAGTAAGTTGTTATAACAACAACAGTGGCGGTACCGCAAACAAAAGGGGCAAGCAACAACAAGCAAGAAAGGGTAGGAAATTTTCTAATGATGGCTGATTCCTGGTGCGCGGCGTGTATTGATATCTTGGACACTGTGAGACTGCATTAGGCAACAGCATACGACACATAGATAACCTGGAAGACATTTCTGTTTGCACCGGCTAGTTGATATCAGACGTTGGCAACAAAAACTGACCCTAACCCGAAGAGCCATGGATGGAAAAACTTTCTTTTCGGAAACAACTCTAATAAGGTCTTTGAGCTGCGAGCAGATACGCCCCGATCATGCGCATTACCTTGTTTGTGTCCGCTGTTTAACCGCTCTGTGGCCTGAACATTCTCTGTTGCTGAGACCTGCGGCTGTCTACAGGCTCGGCCGATTGACAGGGCGTTATTCCGTGACTATATTGTGAGACATCGACGACCCGTAGACCTGCCTAGACAAGGTAAAACAGAGGATTCAGTCTAGTTCGGCCAGCGGATTATTTGTCTGCATATTTGGAGCCTGTTAAGGTGCCGTTGCTTTTGAATATTGACTTGTAATACTCTGCCATTGGTGACAATCAATCTGTTGGCGCCGATCGTAGTAGTGATGCCGGTGTGGTTACCCGCTTTCGCTAATTCTAGCCCATGTCCTTTTCCTCTGCTGCTGCTGCTGCTGCTGCTGCTGTTGTTGTTGTTGTTGCT
>NW_019217266.1:0-1166 GCF_002532875.2 Varroa jacobsoni | reverse complement strand
TACAAAAAGCATGTTGACTACTTTCAAGTTAAAAGTAAACCAAATGATATCCATAGTTTAAAATGGCAGTGCTCTTTAAAAGCACATGCACTTTGTTGATCGATTACCTTCTGCCATTCTTAATCACACATTAATACAATCACTGTAGAACATCTGTGGTTTCTCGGCGGAAAATTATGACGAATGACCGACTTTAGCATTTTTCCATTGAAGACAAACTATCTCCGAAACCGATCTCACTAATCTAATAGTGCAAGGGCCAAACTCCACAGTGGATGCTTTCGAATGTCCTATTTCAGGTCTCTCAATTGTGCTCTGGCCTTGACATCGTAATAAACAATGCCGTTCACGAATTCACAACACCGATAGCATTGTCTCTTTCAACACCAGTTTTTGCCGCTAATTTTAGAGTATGTTTTTTTTTTTGAATTTTTAAGCGATGCGTTTTTTATCATTCGCAATCGACCCTTTTAGAAGTATCTTGATCTCGTTGTGTTTTCATAGGGTTTGACAGATAAAAATTCATTCGTTCGAACCGAACGGCATCCAAACATCGAGTTTTCCCCAATGTTTAAATGGTATATTTTTAACTTTTTTTCCCTTTTTTTTTTTTTTTTTTTTCTTTTTTTTGGTCACACGTTGATCCAGTTTAATTTTTGCTCTAATTTTATCGATCTTTTCCGATGACGTATTTTAATCACAAAAAATCACATACTTTCATAGATGGGGACAGCATTTATCATGTGTCTTTGTTGTAAACAAAATTGTAAGGTTTTTCAAATTTTACTCTAGACTCCCGCGATATCTCGACTCTGAATAATAGTACTTCTGTAGTTTTCGACGAGCATCGTTTCAGCCTTCAAATGGCATCAACACGGATTAAACGCAACCTATTCTGTTAGATCTATTCAAAACAATTTAGCTAGAAAAAAAAAAAAAAAAAAAGCCAATACAATATGGACGAATGTATTCGACAGAGTCTATATTCCTACAAAATGAAGTACACGTTTACGTGTGCGTATCACAGCGTCACAATGCAGCCGTGCCTCCGAGTGCGGGCTCGTTTTAGCGTTCAGCTCAAGCAATGCCTATGCATCGACCTTTGTTCACCTGCTACAAGTGAGCGCGATATAATTCGATGAAATCAAGCTCTGAATTCGTATAAT
>NW_019217264.1:0-1166 GCF_002532875.2 Varroa jacobsoni | reverse complement strand
AATAACTTTTCTGTGTCAGGGAACTCTGTCCTGAGACTTGGTCAACGAGAACTTCTTTGAGTTTTAGCAAATATATTGCTTGTAAGATTTTGTTTTGAAATATGGCCAAAAAGATTTCCTTGACTTTCAACAATTTCGTTGTAAGAGGAAATTTTGTCCTGAAACTTAGTTAGAGGAAGCTTGTTTGAGTGTTAGCAACTTTTTTTTGTATGAAGAAACTCTGTTCTGAGACTTGGCCAATGGGGGACTTATTTGAGTTTTAACAACCCCTTTGTATGTGGAAATGTTGTCCTAAAACATGGCCAGAAAAAAAACGTTTGTTTTAACCACTTCTTTGTATGTGGGACTTCCGTCCTGAAACTTAGCTAGAGAGCACTTGTGTTTAAGTTTTAACAACTTTTCTGTGTGAGTGAACTCTATTTTGAGACCTGACCAACGAGAGCTTGGGTTTTACCAAATATATTCCGTTAAGATTCTGTTTTGAAATATAGCCAAAAAAGATTTCCTTGACTTTTAACAATTTTGTTGTAAGCGGAAATTTTGTCTGAAACTTGGCTAAAGGAAGTTTGTTTGAGTGTTAACAACTTTTTTATATAAAGAAACTCTGTCCTGAGACTTGGCCAATGGGGGACTTATTTAAGTTTTAACTTCTTTGCATGTGGAAACGTTATCCTAAAACATGGGCAAAAAAAACGGTTGTTTTAACCACTTCTTTGTATCTTCCTGAAACTTAGATAGAGAATACTTGTTTAAGTTTTAACAGCTTTTCTGTATGAGGAAACTCTGTTTTGAGACTTGACCAACGAGAACTTGGGTTTTCGCAAATATATTACGTTAAGATTCTGTTTTGAAGTATGGCCAAAAAGATTTCTTTGACTTCTAACAATTTTGTTATAAGCGGAAATTTTGTCTGATACTTGGCTAAAGGAAGCTTGTTTGAGTGTTAACAACTTTTGTTTGTATGAGGAAACTCTGTCCTGAGACTTGGCTAATGGGGGACTTATTTAAGTTTTAACTTCTTTATATGTGGAAATGTTGTCCTAAAGCATGGCCAAAAAAAAACGTTTGTTTTAACCACTTCTTTGTATCTTCCTGAAACTTAGCTAGAGAACACTTGTTTAAGTTTTAACAACTTTTCTGTGTGAGGGAACTCTATCCTGAGATTT
>NW_019217263.1:0-1166 GCF_002532875.2 Varroa jacobsoni | reverse complement strand
TTTAAGTTTTAACTGCTTTGTATGTGGAAATGTTGTCCTAAAACATGGCCAAAAAAAAACGTTTGTTTTAACCACTTCTTTGTATCTTCATGAAACTTAGCTAGAGAACACTGGTTTAAGTTTTAGCAACTTTTCTGTGTGAGGGAACTCTATCCTGAGACTTGACCAACGAGAACTTGGGTTTTAGCAAATATATTGCCTGTAAGATTCTGTTTTGAAATATGGCCAAAAAAATTTCCTTGACTTTTAATAATTTTGTTGTATGCGGAAATTTTGTCTGAAACTTGGCTAAAGGAAGCTTGTTTGACTATTAACAACTTTTATTTGTATGAGGAAACTCTGTCCTGAGACTTGGCTAATGGGGGACTTAGTTAAGTTTTAACTTCTTTGTATGTGGAAATGTTGTCCTAAAGCATGGCCAAAAAAAAACGTTTGTTTTAACTACTTCTTTGTATCTTCTTGAAACTTAGGTAGAGAACACTTGTTTAAGTTTTAACAACTTTTCTGTGTGAGGGAACTCTATCCTGAGACTTAGCCAACGAGAACTTGGGTTTTAGCAAATGTATTGCATGTAAGGTTCTGTATTGAAACATGACCAAAGAGGTTTCCTTGACTTTTAATAATTTTGTTGTATGCGGAAATTTTGTCTGAAACTTGGCTAAAGGAAGCTTGTTTGAGTGTTAACAACTTTTGTTTGTATGAGGAAACTCTGTTCTGAGACATGGCCAATGGGGGACTTATTTAAGCTTTAACTTCTTTGTATGTGGAAATGTTGTCCTAAAACATGGAAAAAAAACGTTTGTTTTAACCACTTCTTTGTATCTTCCTGAAACTTAGCTAGAGAATACTTGTTTAAGTTTTAACAGCTTTTCTGTATCAGGAAACTCTATTTTGAGACTTGACCAACGAGAACTTGGGTTTTAGCAAATATATTGCATGTAAGATTCTGTTTTGAAATATGGCAAAAAAGATTTCCTTGACTTTTAACAATTTTGTTGTATGCGGAAATTTTGTCTGAAACTTGGCTAAAGGAAGCTTGTTTGAGTGTTAACAACTTTTGTTTGTATGAGGAAACTCTCTTCTGAGACATGGCCGATGGGGGACTTATTTAAGTTTTAATTTCTTTGTATGTGGAAATGTTGTTCTAAAACATGGCCAAAAAAAAT
>NW_019217262.1:0-1165 GCF_002532875.2 Varroa jacobsoni | reverse complement strand
CCTTCGCCAGGTTTGTTGGTTGGCATAGCTTGTTTTTCGGTTCCAGCTTCATCGGGTTTAAAGTCTGAACCATCACCACCACCAGGCATTTTTTCTCCTTCTTTAGGTTGATTTTCGTCTTTATCTTTTTTGTTTTGAGGAGAATTTGCCTTTTTATTTTGTTGATTTGCTTTTGCCTTTGGAGTTTCTTTTTTAGGTTTTTTGAAGTTTAAAGGATGAATGTTTAATAGCTCAAAATTATATCTAGCTGCATTATTTTTGGGATTGGCAATTAATGATTTTTTGAAAAATGATAAAGCTTTAGAAAGCTGATTTTGTGCTTTTTCGTTTTGTTTCAGTTCAACCAAATACCTGAATTTGAACGCATACAGAATTCCTAATTGCTGGTAAGCAATAGATTTTATAGTTGCATCATTGCTATTAACTAAGTTAAGATAAAGCTTTTGTGCTTGGTTCGTTTGATTGTTATTGAAATAGGCGTGAGCTAGATTCAAATAAACAATGTCATCATTATTTTTTTTGAGTTGAATGAGTTCGTTTAAGTGTTTGATTTCTAGTTCGTAATTTCCATATAGATTGGCTTCTTTGGCTAAATGTTTAAGTTCGTTTCCACGATCTATCATATTTAGTTTGTCTAAAAAACTTAAAAAGAGCAATATGGTAAATATGGTTTTCAATTATAATTTGATGGTTTTAAAGGTTATCAATACATCAAATATCATTAAAATAAGGGCAATAAATACAAAATAGAAATATTTGTCAGCTACAATATTGATTACTTTAGTGTCAGTAACAATCCCTTTTAATTGGTAAATATCTCTTACAACTCTTTCCGATTCATTGATATATTCATTGATTTCATAATATTTGCCACCAGTAAGTTTGGCTATATTTTTAAGTTGTTTTTTTTGAAGTTTACTAATTTCAAAATTGCCATCTTCATCCATGGCATAACCTTTTGAAAAAGGAATTTTTCCTCCTTTGTCGGTTCCCACACCGACAGTATAAATAGGAATATGTTTGCGTTCTGCTAGTTCTATGGCATTTTCTGTATTGTCGCTAAAGTCTTCTCCATCAGAAAATAAAACAATGATTTTGGCAGTACTTTCAGATTGAGTTGTAGATGATAATTTGTCAATTGCAAGTTCTAAAGCAGGCACAAAAT
>NW_019217260.1:0-1168 GCF_002532875.2 Varroa jacobsoni | reverse complement strand
TCGGCCAGCTTGCTGTAGTCCTGCGCCTGCAGGATCGAGCGCACCGCCTGCTGCTGAGCCATGAACGACAGCGGCCCGCCGGCCAGCACCAGCCCGGCTGTCTGCTTCACGGTCTGGCCTGCCACCGGCAGCGCCACCCCCAGGGCCGTAGCCACGCCCACCACAGCGCCGGCCGCCGCCCGCGTGCCCAGGTCGACGCCCTGCTGCTTCAGATCATCGGCCGTCGTCATGCCCTCGTCGGCGCCCGCCAGCACGGCGCCCGCACCCGGGCCGCCGCCGGCCACCGAGTAGCCCACCGCCTTGGTCGCTACCCGGGCGAAGTCGAACACCAGCCGTTCCGCCGTGTGCGTCGTCTCGGGGTCGGGCGCCAGGAAGCGCGCGAAGCCGCGCATGTCATCGCCGGCCGCGCTGCTGAAGTCAGGCCCGGCGGTGCGGATCTGCTGCGCCGCGGCATCCGACTGCTGCCGCTCGGTGGCGCTCTGCGTCGAGAACATGCCGCCCGCGCTGACGGTGCCGGTGCCGGCCAGCACCTGGCCGAAGGCGCCCAGTACATCCGACTGGAAGGCGATGCTCTGCGCGCCGCCGGCCACCGCGCCGCGTGGCGCTGCCGTGAGCAACCCCCAGGCACTCAGGCCCGCGGCTTGCTTGGGCACCGGGGGAGGCCGCAGCGCGGCATCCTGCGTCGCCTTGAGGTTGTCGGCGAAATACAGGTCATCGAGCATTGCCGACCTCCAGCACCACCGGCACAGCCTGGCTATTGAGCACGAAGGCCTCGCCGCTCATGACCGCGAACCGGTCCCGCGCCAGCGTGCGCAGCTTGGCGCCCGGCAGCGTCTTGAGGAACGCCGCAGCCTCCACCGGCTGCCCACGCACATACACCTTGCCGTCGGGCAGCTGCGCCGTCAGCGCCGCCTCGGGGTACTTGGCCAGCCGCTGCTGCAGCTCGCCGCTGTCGACGTTCAGCGACGTCACGACCTTGGCGCCGTTGTGCTCGACGACATGCCCGCCCAGCGCCAGGCGCAGCGCGTTCTCGGGGTCGATGCGGTTTCCCTCGCTCGCCTTGCCCGCCCAGATCAGCTTTGCCGCGTCGCGCACCTGATGGGCCTGCTGCGGGTTGGCGATGGCACCGCCCAGCGCCTTGTCCAGCTGTGATGTCAGCCCTTCCTCG
>NW_019217254.1:0-1171 GCF_002532875.2 Varroa jacobsoni | reverse complement strand
CTCCCTCACACAGAAAAGTTGTTAAAACTTAGACAAATGTTCCCTATTTAAGTTTCAGGAAGATACAAAGAAGTGGTTAAAACAACCGTTTTTTTCCTGGCCATGTTTTAGGACAACATTACCACATACAAAGAAACTGGTAAAACTCAAATAAGTCCCCCATTGGCCAAGTCTCAAAACAGAGTTTCCTCATACAAAAAGTTCTTAACGCTCAAACAAGCTTCCTTTATCTAAGTTTCAGAACAAAACTTCCGCCTACGACAAAATTGTTGAAAGTCAAGGGAATCTTTTTGGCAATATTTCAAAATGGAATCTTACATGCAGTGTATTTGCTAAAACTCAAAGAAGTTCTCGTTGACCAAGTCTCAGGACAGAGTTTTCTCATACAATCAAAAGTTGTTAACACTCAAACAAGCTTCCGTTAGCCAAGTTTCAGACAAAATTTCCGCATACAACAAAATTGTTAAAAGTCAAGGAAATCTTTTTGGCCATATTTCAAAACAGAATCTTACATGCAATATATCTGCTAAAACCCAAGTTCTCGTTGGTCAAGTCTCAAAATAGAGTTTCCTCATACAAACAAAAGTTGTTAACACTCAAACAAGCTTCCTTTAGCCAAGTTTCAGACAAAATTTCCGCATACAACAAAATTGTTAAAAGTCAAGGAAATCTTTTTGCTCATATTTCGAAACAGAACCTTACATGCAGTATATTTGTTAAAACTCTAAGAAGTTCTCGTTGGCCAAGTCGCAGGATAGAGTTTCCTCATACAGAAAAGCTCTTAAAACTTAAACAAGTATTCTCTAGCTAAGTTTCAGGAAGATACAAAGAACGGGTTAAAACAAACGTTTTTTCTGGCCATGTTTTAGGACAACATTTCCACATACAAAGAAGTTAAACTTATATAAGTCTCCCATTGGCCAAGTCTCAGGACAGAGTTTTTTCGTACAAATAAAAGTTGTTAACACTCAAACAAGCTTCCTTTAGCCAAATTTCAGACAAAATTTCCGCTTACAACAAAATTGTTAAAAGTCAAGGAAATCTTTTTGGTCATATTTCGAAACAGAACCTTACATGTAGTATATTTGTTAAAACTCTAAGAAGTTCTCGTTGGCCAAGTCTCAGGATAGAGTTCCCTCACACAGAAAAGCTGTTAAAACTTAAACAAGTA
>NW_019217253.1:0-1172 GCF_002532875.2 Varroa jacobsoni | reverse complement strand
GTAAGGTTCTGTATTGAAATATGACCAAAAAGATTTTCTCGACTTTTAACAATTTTGTTGTAAGCGGAAATTTTGTCTGCAACTTGGCTAAAGGAAGCTTGTTTGAGTGTTAACAACTTTTGTTTGTATGAGGACACTCTGTTCTAAGACTTGGCCAATGGGGGACTTATATAAGTTTTAACTTCTTTGTATGTGGAAATCTTGTTCTAAAACATAGCGAAAAAAAACGTTTGTTTTAACCACTTCTTTGTATCTTCCTGAAACTTAGCTAGAGAACACTTGTTTAAGTTTTAACAACTTTTCTGTGTGAGGGAACTCTATCTTGAGACTTGGCCAACGAGAACTTCTTTGAGTTTTAACAGATGTATTGCATGTAAGGTTCTGTATTGAAACATGACCAAAGAGATTTCCTTGACTTTTAATAATTTTGTTGTATGCGGAAATTTTGTCTGCAACTTGGCTAAAGGAAGCTTGTTTGAGTGTTAACAACTTTTGTTTGTATGAGGAAACCCTGCTCTGAGACTTGACCAATGGGGGATTTATTTAAGTTTTAACTTCTTTGTATGTGGAAATGTTGTCCTAAAACATGGCCAGAAAAAACGTTTGTTTTAACCCGTTCTTTGTATCTTCCTGAAACATAAATAGAGAATACTTGTTTAAGTTTTAACCGCTTTTCTGTACGAGGAAAGTCTATTTTGAAACTTGACCAACGAGAACTTGGGTTTTAGCAAATATATTGCATGTAAGGTTCTGTATTGAAATATGACCAAAAAGATTTTCTTGACTTTTAACAATTTTGTTGTAAGCGGAAATTTTGTCTGCAACTTGGCTAAAGGAAGCTTGTTTGAGTGTTACCAACTTTTGTTTGTATGAGGACACCCTGTTCTAAGACTTGGCCAATGGGGGACTTATATAAGTTTTAACTTCTTTGTATGTGGAAATGTTGTCCTAAAACATGGCAAAAAAAAACGTTTGTTTTAACCACTTCTTTGTATCTTCCTGAAACTTAGCTAGAGAAGACTTGTTTAAGTTTTAACAACTTTTCTGTGTGAGGGAACTCTATCCTGAGACTTGGCCAACGAGAACTTCTTTGAGTTTTAACAAATATATTGCATGTAAGGTTCTGTTTTGAAATATGACCGAAAAGATTTCCTTGACTTTTCAAAATTTTG
>NW_019217252.1:0-1171 GCF_002532875.2 Varroa jacobsoni | reverse complement strand
CTGAGTGTTAACAACTTTTTTGTATGACAAAACTCTGTTCTGAGACTTGGCCAATGGGGGACTTATTTGTTTTAGCAACTCCTTTGTATCTGGAAATGTTGGCCTAAAACATGGCGAGAAAAAAAGTTTGTTTGAACCACTTCTTTGTATCTTCCTGAAACTTAGCTAGAGAATACTTGTTTAAGTTTTAACAACTTTTCTGTATGAAGCCACTCTATCCTGAGGCTTGACAAACGACAACTTGAGTTTTAGCAAATATATTGCATGTAAGACTCTGTTTTGAAATATGACCAAAAAGATTTCCTTGACTTTTAACAATTTTGTTGTAAGCGGAAATTTGGTCCTGAAACTTAGCTAAAAAAAGCTTGTTTGAGTGTTAACAACTTTTTTGTATGAGGAAACTCAATCCTGAGACTTGCTCAACGAGAACATGCTTGGGTTTTAACAAATATATTGCTTGTAAGATTCTGTTTTGAAATATGGCCAAAAAGATTTCCTTGACTTTTAACAATTTTGTTGTATGCGGAAATTTTGTCCTGAAACTTAGCTAAAGGAAGCTTGTTTGAGTGTTAATAACTTTTTTCTATGAGGAAACTCTGTTCTGAGACTTGGCCAATGGGGGAGCTATATGAGCTTTAACAACTTCTTTGTATGTCGAAATGTTGTCCCAAAACATAGCCAGAAAAGAACGTTTGTTTTAACCACTTCTTTGTATCTTCCTGAAACTTAGCAAGAGAACACCTGTTTAAGTTTTAACAACTTTTCTGTATGAAGAAACTCTATCCTGAGGCTTGACCAACGATAACTTGAGTTTTAGCAAATATATTGCATGTAAGATTTTTTTTTGAAATATGACCAAAAAGATTTCCTTGACTTTTAACAATTTTGTTGTAAGCGGAAATTTGGTCCTGAAACTTTGCTAAAAAAAACTTGTTTGAGTGTTAACAACTTTTTTGTATGAGGAAACTATGTTCTGAGACCTGACCAATGGGGGACTTATTTCAGCTTTAACAACTTCTTTGTATGTGGAAATGTTGTCCCAAAACATGGCCAGAAGAAAACGTGTGTTTTAACTACTTCTTTGTATCTTCCTGCAACTTAGCTAGAGAACACTTGTTTAAGTTTTAACGACTTTTCTGTATGAGGAAACTCTATCCTGAGGCTTGACCGA
>NW_019217251.1:0-1172 GCF_002532875.2 Varroa jacobsoni | reverse complement strand
ACAGAAAAGTTGTTAAAACTTAACCAAGTGTTCTCTATTCAAGTTTCAGGAAGATACAAAAAATGGGTTAAAACAAACGTTTTTTCTGGCGATGTTTTAGGACAACATTTCCACATACAAAGAAGTTAAAATTTAAATAGGTCCCCCATTAGCTAAGTCTCAGAACAGAGTGTCCTTATACAAACAAAAGTTGTTAACACTCAAACAAGCTTCCTTTAGCCAAGTTTCAGACAAAATTTCCGCATACAACAAAATTGTTAAAAGTCAAGGAAATCTTTTTGGCCATATTTCAAAACAGAATCTTACATGCAATATATTTGCTAAAACCCAAGTTCTCGTTGGTCAAGTCTCAAAATAGAGTTTCCTCATACTGAGAAGCTGTTAAAACTTAAACAAGTATTCTCTAGCTAAGTTTCAAGAAGATAGAAGTGGTTAAAACAAACATTTTTTCTGGCCATGTTTTAGGACAACATTTCCACATACAAAGAAGTTAAAACTTAAATAAGTCCCCCATTGGCCAAGTCTCAGGACAGAGTTTCCTCATACACACAAAAGTTGTTAACACTCAAACAAGCTTCCGTTAGTCAAGTTTCAGACAAAATTTCCGCCTACAACAAAATTGTTAAAAGTCAAGGAAATCTTTTTGCCATATTTCAAAACAGAATCTTACATGCAATATATTTGCTAAAACCCAAGTTCTCGTTGGTCAAGTCTCAGGATAGAGTTCCCTCACACAGAAAAGTTGTTAAAACTTAAACCAGTGTTCTCTAGCTAAGTTTCATGAAGATACAAAGAAGTGGTTAAAACAAACGTTTTTTTTTGGCCATGTTTTAGGACAACGTTTCCACCTACAAAAAAGTTAAAACTTAAATAAGTCCCCCATTGGCCAAGTCCCAGGACAGAGTTTTCTCATATAAACAAAAGTTGTTAACACTCAAACAAGCTTCCTTTAGCCAAGTTTCAGACAAAATTTCCGCATACAACAAAATTGTTAAAAGTCAAGGAAATATTTTTGGCCATATTTCAAAACAGAACCTTACATGTAATATATTTGTTAAAACTCAAAGAAGTTCTCGTTGGCCAAGTCTCAGGATAGAGTTCCCTCACACAGAAAAGTTGTTAAAACATAAAGAAGTGTTCTCTACCCAAGTTTTAGGAAGATACAAAGAAGT
>NW_019217249.1:0-1172 GCF_002532875.2 Varroa jacobsoni | reverse complement strand
CTCGACTTTAAATCTCATCACCGAGGCGTCCAAAAAGAAAAAAATGTACCAAGTTTTCGTTACTGGAGTGGTAAAATGTACATACAGCGAGAAGTCAACATAGTGAATTTGAATACATGCTTCTATGGTTAGCAAATATAGTGCTATACACAAAGGTTCCCACGCCTATACAACTTATGTGTTATTAACTTATGTTAAACTTCTACACTTCAGACTTCTTTTTATTATATATATATATATATATATATATATATATATATATTATGAATAACAATATAAAACCTATATTCAACAGAAGACCATGCTGCAGTTTCTCTTTTCAATGTGTGTGTACTTTGTGGTAAGTATGAAGCTATAAAAAGTTTGCCCACTATAAGCGTTAGATAGCAATGTACAAATACAGTTATATCCATGATTGGATTATCCACCCACTTCACAGTTATTACTCACTTCTGATCTATGTATGTATTTGTGCATTTATTTTTCGGTCACCGATAAATGAATAAATTCGACGTCTTCAGGGGCGCAGTTCGTTAAAAAGGTATCGCTCTTATATCAGCAAATGTTGTGCTTTTTTGACACCTAAACTTACTAACAATTCGATAAAAATATTTAGTAGTAATACTTTTACAGTTTGAAGCTTTGAACAACGCTACATAGGTAGACGACAATGGCCTACAAAAAAACAGATGCTGAAGTTCATTGGAAGCAAATTAAGCCCATAACGTAACTCCAAGCGTTATAGAGCCCATCTCGTTACCGTGTCATTTTAGTTTCACTTTTTACTGTTTAAACATGTAAAACCGACAATTTCTTTGTCGCGTTTGTATCCGTTCCTCAAGTGCCTGGTCGCAATATATTAGCTGCACGTCTTTGTCTATCACCATAGATCAGTATTTTGGGATAAAACATGGTGACCCGTGTTGACGATTTAGTAAATAATTTTTTTAAAAAGGATCGCTACGCCTTCTTCAGACCCGTTTTTACCCGTTCGAGGCCTTTCGGGACCAATTTGTTCACTAAGAAAAGGAAATTGTATGAAAACGTATTGTTCAGAACATGCTAGAAGTTCGACAAGTTACGTGACCCTTGGTCCTTCAAAGCGATTCATCCAGTTTCTACAGAAACTGGATCTAAGGTATTCAAACGGAAGTGTAACTTCAGTGTGTTGC
>NW_019217248.1:0-1173 GCF_002532875.2 Varroa jacobsoni | reverse complement strand
TTGGTCAAGTCTCGAAATAGAGTTTCCTCATACAGAAAAGCTGTTAAGACTTAAACAAGTATTCTCTAGCTAAGTTTCAAGAAGATAGAAGTGGCTAAAACAAACATTTTTTCTGGCCATGTTTTAGGACAATATTTCCACATACAAAGAAGTTAAAACTTAAATAAGTCCCCCATTGGCCAAGTGTCAGAACAGAGTGTCCTCATACAAACAAAAGTTGTTAACACTCAAACAAGCTTCCTTTAGCCAAGTTTCAGATAAAATTTCCGCATGCAACAAAATTGCTAAAAGTCAAGGAAATCTTTTTGGTCATATTTCAAAACAGAACCTTACATGTAATATATTTGCTAAAATCCAAGTTCTCGTTGGTCAAGTCTCAAATAGAGTTTTCTCATACAGAAAAGCTGTTAAAACTTAAACAAGTATTCTCTAGCTAAGTTTCAAGAAGATAGAAGTGGTTAAAACAAACATTTTTTCTGGCCATGTTTTAGGACAACATTTCCACATACAAAGAAGTTAAAACTTAAATAAGTCTCCCATTGGCCAAGTGTCAGAACAGAGTGTCCTCATACAAACAAAAGTTGTTAACACTCAAATAAGCTTCCTTTAGCCAAGCTTCAGACAAAACTTCCGCATACAACAAAATTGTTAAAAGTCAAGGAAATCTTTTTGGTCATATTTCAAAACAGAACCTTGCATGCAATATATTTGTTAAAACTCAAAGAAGTTCTCGTTAGCCAAGTCTCAAGACAGAATTCCCTCATACAGAAAAGTTGTTAAAACTTAAACAAGTATTCTCTAGCTAAGTTTCAGGAAGATACAAAGAAGTGGTTAAAACAAACGTTTTTTTTGGCCATGTTTTAGGACAACATTTCCACAAACAAAGAAGTTAAAACTTAAATAAGTCCCCCATTGGCCAAGTCTCAGGACAGAGCTTCCTCATACAAACAAAAGTTGTTAACACTCAAACAAGCTTCCTTTAGCCAAGTTTCAGACAAAATTTCCGCATACAACAAAATTGTTAAAAGTCAAGGAAATCTTTTTGGTCATATTTCAAAACAGAACCTTACATGTAGTGTATTTGTTAAAATTCAAAGAAGTTCTCGTTGGCCAAGTCTCAGAATAGAGTTTCCTCACACAGAAAAACTGTTAAAACTTAAACAAGTGTTCTCT
>NW_019217247.1:0-1173 GCF_002532875.2 Varroa jacobsoni | reverse complement strand
ACACAAGTGTTCTCTGGCTAAGTTTCAGGAAGATACAAAGAAGTGGTTAAAACAAACGTTTTTTTTCTGGCCATGTTTTAGGACAACATTTCCACATACAAGGAAGTTAAATAAGTCCCCCATTGGCCAAGTCTCAGGACAGAGTTTCCTCATACAAACAAAAGTTGTTAACAGTCAAACAAGCTTCCTTTAGCCAAGTTTCAGACAAAATTTCCGCATACAACAAAATTGTTAAAAGTCAAGGAAATCTTTTTGGTCATATTTCAAAACAGAACCTTACATGTAATATATCTGTTAAAATTCAAAGAAGTTCTCGTTGGCCAAGTTCAGGATAAAGTTTCCTCACATAGAAAAGTTGTTAAAATTTAAACAAGTGTTCTCTAGCTAAGTTTTAGGAAGATACAAAGAACTGGTTAAAACAAACGTTTTTTTTGGCCATGTTTTGGGACGACATTTCCACATACAAAGAAGTTAAAACTTAAACAAGTCCCCCATTGGCCAAGTCTCAGGACAGAGTTTCCTCATACAAACAAAAGTTGTTAGCAGTCAAACAAGCTTCCTTTAGCCAAGTTTCAAACAAAATTGCCGCGTACAACAAAATCGTTAGAAGTCAAGAAAATCTTTTTGGCCATATTACAAACAGAATCTTACATGTAATATATTTGCTAAAAGTCAAGTTCTCGTTGGTCAAGTCTCAGTATAGAGTTTCCTCACACAGAAAATTTGTTAAAACTTAAACAAGTGTTCTCTAACTAAGTTTTAGGAAGATACAAAGAACTGGTTAAAACAAACTTTTTTTCTGGCCGTGTTTTAGGACAACATTTCCACATACAAAGAAGTTAAAACTTAAATAAGTCCCCCATTGGCCAAGTCTCAGGACAGAGTTTCCTCATACAAACAAAAGTTGTTAATAGTCAAACAAGCTTCCTTTATCTAAGTTTCAGACAAAATTTCCACATACAACAAAATTGTTAAAAGTCAAGGAAATCTTTTTGGTCATATTTCAAAACAGAACCTTACATGTAATATATTTGTTAAAACTCAAAGAAGTCCTCGTTGGCCAAGTCTTAGGATAGAGTTCCCTCACACAGAAAAGCTGTTAAAACTTAAACAAGTATTCTCTAGCTAAGTTTCAGGAAGATAGAAGTGGTTAAAACAAACATTTTTTCTGGT
>NW_019217246.1:0-1173 GCF_002532875.2 Varroa jacobsoni | reverse complement strand
ATTTCCACATACAAAGGAGTTGTTAAAACTTAAATAAGTCCCCCATTGGCCAAGTCTCAGAACAGAGTTTCTTCATACAAAAAAAAGTTGCTAACACTCAAATAAGCTTCCTCTAACTAAGTTTCAGGAGAAAATTTCCACTTACGACAAAGTTGTTAAAAGTCAAGGAAATCTTTTTGGCGATATTTCAAAAGAGAACCTTACATGCAATATATTTGTTAAAACTCGAAGAAGTTCTCGTTGGCCAAATCTCAGCATAGAGCTCTTTCACATAGAAAAGTTGTTAAAACTTAAATAAGCTTCCTCTAGTTAAGTTTCAGGATAAAATTTCCACTTACAATGAAATTGTTAAAAGTCAAGGAAATCTTTTTGGCCATATTTCAAGAGAGAACCTTACATGCAATATATTTGTTAAAGCTCAAAGAAGTTCTCGTTGGCCAAGTCTCAGGATAGAGTTCCCTCACACAGAAAAGTTGTTAAAACTTAAACAAGTGTTCTCTGGCTAAGTTTCAGGACAGAAGTTCCACATACAAAGAAGTGGTTATAACAAACGCTTTTTTTCTGGCCATGTTTTAGAACAACATTACCATATACAAAGGAGTTGTTAAAACTCATAATAAGTCCCCCATTGGCCAAGTCTCAGAACAGAGTTTCCTCATACAAAAAAAAGTTATTAGCACTCAAACAAGCTTCCTTTAGCTAAGTTTCAGGAGAAGATTTCCACTTACAACAAAGTCGTTAAAAGTCAAGGAAATCTTTTTGGCCATATTTCAAAAGAGAACCTTACATGCAATATATTTGTTAAAAGTGAAAGAAATTATCGTTGGCCAAATCTCAGCATAGAGCTCCCTGACATAGAAAAGTTGTTAAAACTTAAACAAGCTCCCTCTAGTTAAGTTTCAGGATAAAATTTCCACTTACAATGAAATTGTTAAAAGTCAAGGAAATCTTTTTGGCCATATTTCAAGAGAGAACCTTACATGCAATATATTTGTTAAAGCTCAAAGAAGTTCTCGTTGGCCAAGTCTCAGGATAGAGTTCCCTCACACAGAAAAGTTGTTAAAACTTAAACACAAGTGCTCCCTAGGTAAGTTTCAGGGCAGAAGTTCCGCATACAAAGAAGTGGTTAAAACAAACGTTTTTTTTCTGGCCATGTTTTAGGACAACATTTCC
>NW_019217245.1:0-1174 GCF_002532875.2 Varroa jacobsoni | reverse complement strand
GTTATTAGCACTCAAGCAAGCTTCTTTTAGCTAAGTTTCAGAACAAAATTTCCACTTAAAACGAAATTGTTAAAAGTCAAGGAAATCTTTTTGGCCATATTTCAAAAGAGAACCTTACATGCAATATATTTGTTAAAGCTCAGAGAAGTTCTCGTTGGCCAAGTCTCAGCATAGAGCTCCCTCACAGAGAAAAGTTGTTAAAACTTTTCTTAAGTTTCAGGACAGAAGTTCCACATACAAAGAAGTGGTTAAAACAAACGTTTTTTTTCTGGCCATGTTTTAGGACAACATCACCACATACAAAGAAGTTAAAACTTAAATAAGTCCCCCATTAGCCAAGTCTCAGGATAGAGTTTCCTCTTGCAAACAAAAGTTGTTAACAGTCAAACAAGCTTCCTTTAGCCAAGTTTCAGACAAAATTTCCGCTTACAACAAAATTGTTAAAAGTCAAGGAAATCTTTTTTGGCCATATTTCAAAACAGAACGTTAACGGAATATATTTGGTAAAACCCAAGTTCTCGTTGGTCAAGTCTCAAAATAGAGTTTCCTCATACAGAAAAGCTGTTAAAACTTAAACAAGTATTCTCTATCTAAGTTTGAGGAAGATACAAAGAAGTAGTTAAAACAAACGTTTTTTCCTGGCCATGTTCTAGGACAACATTTCTACATACAAAGAAGTTAGAACTTATGAGTCCCCCATTGGCCAAGTCTCAGAACAGAGTGTCCTCGTACAAACAAAAGTTGTTAACACTCAAACAAGCTTCCTTTAGCTAAATTTTAGACAAAATTGCCGCATACAACAAAATTGTTAAAAGTCAGGGAAATCTTTTTGGTCATATTTCAAAACAGAATCTTACATGTCATATATTTGCTAAAACTCAAGTTCTCGTTGGCGAAGTCTCAGGATAGAGTTCCCTCACACAGAAAAGTTGTTAAAACTTAAACAGATGTTCACTAGCTAAATTTCAGGAAGATACAAAGAAGTGGTTAAAACAAACGTTTTTTTTGGCCATGTTTTAGGACAACATTTCCACATACAAAGAAGTTAAAACTTAAATAAGTCCCCCATTAGCCAAGTCTCAGGACAGAGTTTCCTCATGCAAACAAAAGTTGTTAACAGTCAAACAAGCTTCCTTTAGCCAAGTTTCAGACAAAATTTCCGCTTACAACGAAA
>NW_019217244.1:0-1174 GCF_002532875.2 Varroa jacobsoni | reverse complement strand
GATGGCTTTCTTCTTTACCACAACGTCCAGGCGACCGAACTCGTTGGAACTTTCAAATACCAGATGGCTTTCTTCTTTACCACAAGGTCCAGATGGCCAAACTCGTTGGAGCTTTCAAATACCAGATGCCTTTCTTTTTTACCACAATATCCAAATGGCAAAACCCGTTGGAGCTTTTAAATACCAGATGGCACTATTCCTTGTCATAACGACCAGACAACCAAACTTATTGGAGCTTTCAAGTATCAGATGACACCACAACGTCCAGGCAACCAAACTCGTTGGAACTTTCAAATACCGGATGACTTTCTTCTTTACCAGAAGGTCCAGACGACCAAACTCGTTGGAGCTTTCACATACCAGATGGCTTTCTTTTTTACCACAACGTCCAGACAACTAAACTCGTTGGAGCTGTCAAGTATCAGGTGACTTTCTTCTTTACCGCAATATCCAGACGGCCAAACTCGTTGGAGCTTTCAAATACCAGATGGCACTATTCCTTGTCATAACGACCAGGCAACCAAACTTATTGGAGCTTTCAAGTATCAGATGACACCACAGTGTCCAGGCGACCAAACTCGTTGGGACTTTCAAATACCAGATGACACTATTTCCTGTCACAACGATCAGATGACCAAACTCGTTGGAACCTTCAGGTATCAGATGGCTTTCTTCTTTACCACAACGCCCAGACGACCAAACCCGTTGGAGCTTTCAAGTATCAGATGGCTTTCTTTTTTACCATTACGCCCAAACGACCAAACTCGTTGGAGCTTTCAAATACCAGATGGCTTTCTTCTTTACCACAAGGTCCAGGCGACCAAACTCGTTGGAGCTTTCAAGTATCAGGTCACTTTCTTCTTTACCACAATATCCAGATGGCCAAACTCGTTGGAGCTTTCAGGTATCAGATGGCTTTCTTCTTTACCACAAGGTCCAGACGAGCAAACTCGTTGAAGCTCTCAAGTACCAGATGCCTTTCTTCTTTACCACAGTATCCAGATGGCCAAACTCGTTGGAGCTTTCAAATACCAGATGACACTATTCCTTGTCATAACAGCCAGACAACCAGACTTATTGGAGCTCTCAAGTATCAGATGACACCACAACGTCTAGGCGACCAAACTCGTTGGAACTTTCAAATACCAGATGACACTATTTCCTGTCACAACGA
>NW_019217243.1:0-1175 GCF_002532875.2 Varroa jacobsoni | reverse complement strand
CGGTTTGATCGTTAGATTCAATATGACAGCAAGGGCGATATTTTTATATAATTTTCCTATCTTTCGTAAATTTGATTATACAATAATACGCAATATACGTATAGACTAGCAAAACCTTGAATTTAATAAATCACATTAAAGAATCTTACCTGTCTTATAGAAAAGAATTTATTCTTATTCTCTTTCTATCGGTTGGTCTTATAATTGGTTTTGTCGAGGAACAATATGCCATTGCGCTCTTACCTATTGCCTTCTTATTTACTATTTTGTTATTGCTCAACCTTCAGGCGGGTCTTTATACAGCAGCATTCATATTACCCTTTTCATTAAATATTCCGTATTCGTTTTTAGGAATTACGCTTAACACACCGCTGGAACCTTTCTTATTTATTTTAACAATTACAACGCTATATCATCTTTTTTTCAAAGGACTGGACATACAACTGCTTAAACATCCAATCTCTTTATTTGTGAGTTTACTCTGGATTTGTTTTTTTATCAGCAGCCTCTTTTCTACATCACCACTCATCTCCTTACGAATTGTGTTGCAAACATTTGGATTTATTATTCCGGCGTATTGGGGTACATTATATGTTAGTCAAACAAACAAATCCTTTCCGGGCAAGGTATTAGCAACTGCATTATTCTCTTTTTCAATATTGGCATTTTTCAATTTTTTTAAACACGCCAATCACAACTTCAACCGGGCAAATGCCTGGGATATTCCCAACCCATTTTATACAGATCATACCATTTACGCAACGATGGCTGCTTTTATGATTCCATTGGCATTTGTTTGGATGACCTGGTATGCACAAAAAAACCTATTGAAATTCTTTTTCAATCTTGCCTTATTCATTTTAAGTTTTTCAGCATTAATGCTTTCCTACAGTCGCGGGGCCTTATTAAGTGTAGCTATAGCATTCGGCTTATATGTATTTATCCGGTTAAAAATCAGCTGGAAAATTGTTTCTCTTGCACTTGTAGTACTTACTATGTTATCACTTGTATACAGAGAAGATATTTATATGTCGCTACGACGTAACCGCTCTGAATCTAAAACACGGAAAACCACTATTGAAAATCAACTCAAGTCTGTTACGAATGTAACAAATGATGTATCAAACCTGGAACGTATCAATCGATGGAGTTCAGCATATCGGATGATTGAAGAA
>NW_019217240.1:0-1174 GCF_002532875.2 Varroa jacobsoni | reverse complement strand
GTTAGAGGAAGCTTGTTTGAGTGTTAGCAACTTTTTTTTGTATGAGGAAACTCTGTTCTGAGACTTGGTCAATGGGGGACTTATTTGAGTTTTAACAACTCCTTTGTATGTGGAAATGTTGTCCTAAAACATGGCCATAAAAAAAACGTTTGTTTTAACCACTTCTTTGTATGTGGGACTTCTGTCCCGAAACTTAGCTAGAGAGCACTTGTGTTTAAGTTTTAACAACTTTTCTGTGTGAGGGAACTCTATCCTGAAACTTGGCCAACGAGAACTTCTTTGAGTTTTAACAAATATATTGCATGTAAGGTTCTGTTTTGAAATATGGCCAAAAAGATTTCCGTGACTTTTAACAATTTCATTGTAAGTGGAAATTTTATCCTGAAACTTAAGTAGAGGAAGCTTGTTTAAGTTTTAACAACTTTTCTATGTGAGGGAGATCTATGCTGAGACTTGGCCAACGAGAACTTCTTTGAGTTTTAACAAATATATTGCATGTAAGGTTCTCTTTTGAAATATGGCCAAAAAGATTTCCTTGACTTTTAACAATTTCGTTGCAAGAGGAAATTTTGTCCTGAAACTTAGTTAGAGGAAGCTTGTTTGAGTGTTAGTAACTTTTTTTGTATGAAGAAACTCTGTTCAGAGACTTGGCCAATGGGGAACTTATTTGAGTTTTAACAACTCCTTTGTATGTGGAAATGTTGTCCTAAAACATGGCCAGAAAAAAAACGTTTGTTTTAACCACTTCTTTGTATGCGGAACTTCTGTCCTGAAACTTACCTAGGAAGCACTTGTGTTTACGTTTTAACAACTTTTCTGTGTGAGGGAACTCTATCCTGAGACTTGGCCAACGAGAACTTCTTTGAGTTTTAACAAATATATTGCATGTAATATTCTGTTCTGAAATATGACCAAAAAGATTTCCTTGACTTTTAACAACTTTGTTGTAAGTGGAAATTTTCTCCTGAAACCTAGCTAAAGGAAGCTTGTTTGAGTGCTAATAACTTTTTTTGTATGAGGAAACTCTGTTCTGAGACTTGGCCAATGGGGGACTTATTATGAGTTTTAACAACTCCTTTGTATATGGTAATGTTGTCCTAAAACATGGCCAGAAAAAAAGCGTTTGTTTTAACCACTTCTTTGTATGTGGAACTTCTGTCCTGAAATTTAGCCA
>NW_019217239.1:0-1175 GCF_002532875.2 Varroa jacobsoni | reverse complement strand
GCTAAGTTTCAGGAAGATGCAAAGAACGGGTTAAAACAAACGTTTTTTCTGGCCATGTTTTAGGACAACATTTCCACATACAAAGAAGTTAAAATTTAAATAAGTCCCCCATTGGCCAATTCTCAAAACAGAGTGCCCTCATACAAACAAAAGTTGTTAATACTCAAACAAGCTTCCTTTAGCCAAGTTTCAGACAAAATTTCCGCATACAACAAAATTGTTAAAAGTCAGGGAAATATTTTTGGTCATATTTCAAAACAGAACCTTATGTAGTGTATTTGTTAAAACTCAAAGAAGTTCTCGTTGGACAAGTCTCAAAATAGAGTTTCCTCATACAGAACAGCTGTTAAAACTTGTTTAACCTAACCTAACCTAACCTAAACCTAAACCTAAACAAGTGTTCTCTATTTAAGTTTCAGGAAGATACAAGGAACGGGTTAAATCAAACGTTTTTTTCTGGTCATGTTTTAGGACAACATTTCCACATTGAAAGAAGTTAAAACTTAAATAAGTCTCCCATTGGCCAAGTCTCAGGACAGAGTGTCCTCATACAAACAAAAGTTGTTAAAAGTCAAGGAAATCTTTTTGGCCATATTTCGAAACAGAATCCTAACGTAGTATATTTGCTAAAACCCAAGTTTTCGTTGGTCAAGTCTCAAAATAGAGTTTCTTCATACAGAAAAGTTGTTAAAACTTAAACAAGTATTCTCTAGCTAAGTTTCAAGAAGATAAAAGTGGTTAAAACAAACATTTTTTCTGGCCATGTTTTAAGACAACATTTCCACATACAAAGAAGTTAAAACTTAAATAAGTCCCCCATTGGCCAAGTCTCAGGACAGAGTGTCCTCATACAAACAAAAGTTGTTAACACTCAACACAAGCTTCCTTTAGCCAAGTATCAGACAAAATTTCCGCTTACAACAAAATTGTTAAACATCAAGGAAATCTTTTTGGCCATATTTCGATACAGAACCTTACATGCAATATATTTGCTAAAACCCAAGTTCTCGTTGGTCAAGTCTCAGGATAGAGTTCTTTCACACAGAAAAGTTGTTAAAACTTAAACCAGTGTTCTCTAGCTAAGTTTCAGGAAGATAGAAGTGGTTAAAACAAATATTTTTTCTAACCATGTTTTAGGACAACATTTCCACATACAAAGAAGTTAAAACTTATAT
>NW_019217238.1:0-1175 GCF_002532875.2 Varroa jacobsoni | reverse complement strand
TATTACTCCAGATGGTAAAATATTATTTTTTAGCAGTGATAGACCTGGTGGAGAAGGTGGTCTTGATATTTGGATGAGTAAGAAAAACACAAAAGGAGAATGGGAAGTACCGGTAAACTTAGGTTCAAAAGTGAATACTGCTTATGATGAAGAATCTCCATTTATTCATGTAGATGGTAGAACCTTGTATTTCAGTTCTGAGGGGCATAATTCAATGGGTGGACATGATATATTCGATACTCAAGTAGATGCTAAAACAGGAATTGTAACAGGTACAACAGAAAATTTAGGTTTCCCAATCAATACATTTGCTGATGAAACTTATATAAGCTGGTCTGCTGATGGATTAAGAGCATATTTTTCATCAGTTCGTGAAGGAGGAATGGGCGAAGAAGATATTTATATGTTGTCGAGACCAAAAGGATTTGAAAGAACACACGTTGTGATATTTAGAGGAAAGGTAAAAGACGCGGTTTCAAAATCACCTGTTGGGGCTACGATTACCATTGTAGATGACGAAACAGAAAAAGTAATTGCTTCTCATGCGGCTAATAGTAGTTCGGGTAAGTTTTTGTTTGTGTTAGAACCCGGCAAAAAATATGATATTGAGGTTGAAGCTCCGAAACATATTTTTCACTCAGAAAATATCAGTGTTCCAGAATCAAAAGGTTTTCAAATGATTACGGATTCTATTTTACTAGAAACACCAAAACCAGGTCATAAAGTAAATTTATTCAATATTTTCTTCGAAGATCATACAGCTAAATTGAAATAGATTCAAACTATGAACTGGCTAAAATTGTAAATATGTTGACCAATCATAAAGCTATGAAAATACAGATTAATGGTCATGTATTTACTGAAAAAGATGCTGAAAGTAATATGAAGCTTTCTGAAGAGAGGGCAAAAGTGTTAGTAGATTATTTGAAAGGAAAAGGAATTGTAGCAACTAGACTTTCGGTTAAACCGATGGGAGATACATCACCACTTGCCGAAGGTGTATTGGGTGACAAAACTAGAATGGAATTAGAAATTAAATAATTTATATCTTTTAGAAACATAAATTGCCTCGAAGAAATTTGAGGCTTTTTTGTTGTGTATTATAACTTTAAGCTAATTATTATTTAAAGAATGGAATTGCAAAAAATAGAAACCAAGATCTATGAGGTAAGAGG
>NW_019217237.1:0-1175 GCF_002532875.2 Varroa jacobsoni | reverse complement strand
GATGAGTGAATAAATTCGTCATATAAACAGTTCACGTTTAAAAAATCGACGAACGACATAAGACCAGACATCGTCTAAAAATTCAATCTTGCTTCTACCTCATCACTTCTCACATCCGCGCTATAAATCAACGGTGCGGTGATTAATTATATATGCCACGATCACAAAGTTACGATAAATCACTGACGGGACCTTAATATATAGACTTAATTATATATATATACTAGCGTATTTAGCTGGCATAACGTGAAAGACAGGGATGATGCAGGTAAACGTCTTTTGAAGAGCATGACTGTTTTCTAATTGTTTTCGTTCTAACTCTACACATATGTATACGCTAACGCTCAGAACGAAAGCCCTTCTTGAAGCGGATTACTTTAATAAATTGACTGAAATTTGGTAGCTGTAGATAGACATTTCAAGCGAGATCAGTATCGCAAAGTCTACGTTACGAAATATTCAACGACAAATCGAATTATCTATCGTACTTATCTAATTATTGTAGAAAAAATAAGGCACAGTGAAAGGCTCTACCATATCGATTAGCTTTCTGTTATTTTATGTTGATTATTAAGTTTACGGAATCATGGTACGTATCAACGAATAAAGTCGTCGCTCACATATCTATGGCAAAATATCAATGATACTGCAATAGCCGTTGGGCAGCATCAGTGCTCTGACATCTAAAAACGACGCTTTCTAGTTTTTGTCTTAACAATGACCGGTCGAAATCGCACAGGAAGGCCAAAAAAACCAGCTCCAGCTACCGTCTCGCGTTGACCACCTTAATGGCTCCCAGCCGGTCCCTTCGTCGTCTTCCTATGCCAGTGATTATGATAAATATGGCTCTTAATTTAATAACAATCTATTGATTAGATAGTTTTCAACGAAACATCGTGAATGAACAACTGGCGGGAGGCAATAGTACGCGATCATATTTAGTTATCGCGAATACACTGCGCTATGGGGGCAACAATGATAGGCCACGTGACCGATTAGCTAGGTGGTATGACAACCTCTGTCTGTGGCTCATCTAAAGTTGATTGCGATATTGGCTAGAGACGAAATAGTCCAAGTGTCAATGTAACAACGATACTATAGGAGTTATCCGTGCTCTCCTCTTTGAATCCTGTACATAACATGTTAGCGGACATAGCACCTATTTGCACTATATT
>NW_019217236.1:0-1176 GCF_002532875.2 Varroa jacobsoni | reverse complement strand
AGAACTTAAACAATTCTTCTCTAACAAAGTTTCAGAAAGATACAAAGAAGTGGTTAAAACAAACGTTTTTTTTTTCTGGCCTTGTTTTAGGACAACATTTCCACATGCAAAGAAGTTGGTAAAACTCAAATAAGTCCCCCACTGGCCAAGTCTCAGGACAGAGTTTCCTCATACAAAAAGTTGTTAACACTCAAACAAGCTTCCTTTATCTAAGTTTCAGAACAAAACTTCCGCCTACAACAAAATTGTTCAAAGTCAAGGAAATCTTTTTGGCCATATTTCAAAACAGTATCTTACATGCAATATATTTGCTAAAACTCAAGGGAGTCTCAGGATGGAGCTCCCTCACACAGAAAAGTTGTTAAAACATAAATAAGTGTTCTCTAGATAAGTTTCAGGAAGATATAAAGAAGTGGTTAAAACAAACGTTTTTTTCTGGTCATGTTTTAGGACAACATTACCACATACAAAGAAGTTAGAACCTATATAAGTCCCTCATTGGCCAAATCTCAGACCAGAGTGTCCTCATACAAACAAAAGTTGTTAACAGTCAAACAAGCTTCCTTTAGCCAAGTTTCAGACAAAATTTCTGCATACAACAAAATTATTAAAAGTCAAGGAAATTTCTTTGGTCATGTTTCAATACAGAACCTTACATGCAATATATTTCCTAAAACCCAAGTTCTCGTTGGTCAAGTCTCAAAATATACTTTCCTCACACAGAAAAGTTGTTAAAACTTAAACAAGTGTTCTCTAGCTAAGTTTCAGGAAGATACAAAGAAGTGGTTAAAACAAATGTTTTTTTTTGCCATGTTTTAGGACAACATTTCCACATATAGAGAAGTTAAAACTTATATAAGTCCCCCATTGGCCAAGTCTCAAAACAAAGTTTCCTCATACAAACAAAAGTTGTTAACACTCAAACAAACTTCCTTTAGCCAAGTTTCAGACAAAATTTCCGTTTACAACAAAATTGTTAAAAGTCAAGGAAATCTTTTTTGGCCATATTTCAAAACAGAATCTTAACGGAATATATTTGCTAAAACCCAAGCTCTCGTTGGTCAAGTCTCAAAATAGAGTTTCCTCATACAGAAAAGCTGTTAAAACTTAAATAAGTATTCTGTATCTAAGTTTCAGGAAGATACAAAGGAGTGGTTAAAACAACCGTTTTTTTCT
>NW_019217235.1:0-1175 GCF_002532875.2 Varroa jacobsoni | reverse complement strand
TTCAATTCGTATGTATTAAAATATAAATTGAAAGGGTATATGAAAAATCTTTCTCCCAATTGGATTCTGCTTATAATGGCCTGCTTTACACTAATAAGCTGGCCATTATTTTTTATTCTAACCTGGGGTTACGAAAATTATTATCCTTTCCTTCCTATAGTCATTCTTGCGGTACAAGCTATTCTGATTTTTCTATTTAAACAAAAAAACAGATACTGGCTTCTGCTGTTCAACCCGGTCGTTTTTCTAATTCTTTTCAATACAATCTGCGCAGGTTCAAATTATCTAGCCGGAAGACCGACACTCATACAAAGTTCCTGTTCAGAAAAACCACTCGTATTTGATAATGAAAAATCGGTTTATATAAATTTCTTTGATGATGACTGCGGCGACTGGTCGGGATCTTACTACTATACGCTACATGTTAATAATGTTATAACAGAACAGCTTATTAATGTGTTTGGTAATACAGCTGACGCAACTGATCGGTGATGCTTCAAGATTATTCAATGGTATCTTTCTAAATAAAAAAATGAACAGTCAAAGTAGCATGTGTCTAGGTCGTGACCATATTACTCTAACCATTCATCTTACTGATCATAACTATTTTTTAGTTATAACAGATATCATCAATACGTTTATTTGCTTATTGGCGCACCATCTGTGCCGGTTCCCGTTGATGGCTTATTGCCACCACCCGTTCCTGTAGATGGTTTTGTACCACTACCTGTTCCTGTTGAAGGTTTTTTATTGCTTGGTGTCTGAGTAGAATTAGGCGGTGTGGTTGTATTGTTATGGTTTTGATTTGAGTTGCCATTCATTTGATTCGGGTTATTTTGAGTACCCGTATTTGGGGTACCTGTATTATCCGGACTTGTACCATTGTCTTGTGTCCCGTTAATTTTCGGTGAATTATTCTGACCCGGGCTGGTGCCGCCGCTACCATCTGTTTGTGCATTAGCGCCAGCAATACCGGCTGTTAAAAAGAATGCAAGTGTAAGTGTTTTCATTTTCATACGTGTAATGAGTTTAGCTGGTTGAAATATTTTTTTGTTAAAAGTAAGATATCTATTCTTACGTATTGTAAGTCTCTCTAGATCTGTTAGAGCTTGCGTTACAGAATTATGTATTTATGTTGCCATATTCCTTTTGGATTACACCCTACAGACAAAGAC
>NW_019217234.1:0-1176 GCF_002532875.2 Varroa jacobsoni | reverse complement strand
GTATATATATACATATAATGTATATATATACATATAATGTATATATATCAAGGAACAGTTAAAGCAGAAAGTGTCTATCTTTGCACGAGCTTCCAAAACAGAAATGCATCCACGAGAAACTCTCGGACATCATCCTGTGATGCCCCCTAATTCCATTTTATGACTGCTAAAGCAAATTCGTGATAGAAAATCTGTGCGAATAACTCGCGTGGACATCGTCGGACTATCGGTTTCGGCGACTATCACTCTATCCTTTGAAATAAGAACGCAAGTGCTGTCCTGCAGCATTGTACCTATAATAAGGTACCTTGGCCTACGTGGTTCCAATAACTGTTTTGTTATAGGTCAGTCGCGCGTCGGTTTGCCCCATTGACAATATCGAGAAAGGGCTGGTTTTTGAAACTGAGGTTTTTCCTTGTGGCTGACCCTGAAAAAGTTGTTTTTGATAGAATTGTCCAGTAGTGTTTTTTCACGATGGCCTCAAAGGCTCACCAAAGCATTCAAATTAAATCCAAATAAAACTTCGTGACCTAATTCTGCTTATTCCCTAGGCCTGAACTAGGTTCCCATGAAAACCTTTCAACTAATGCTTATGCTGAATTCTATAAACGTGAATTTTTTTTAGCTTAGTCAGTCTCTTTATTTTTGGTTGGGAGTCGGTTTTGATCGTCTTTGCCATCAGCATCATTGTCCTCGATGTTAGAAACGAGCCCCAACAGCGTCGTCTGCTCGGCAGCTGTGTTGACGTTTCCCTGTCTCGTCCCATATTCCCCCTTCGCCTCTGGTATTCCACGCTGTCTCATCTCATTCTGCTGAATACTGTCATCTACTAGCTTCTCTTTAGAGGAACGACGAGGTTCGGCTAGGAGGGCCTGTGAAGTGTGGCGAGTCGCTTCCGAACGACACTGATGTGTCACGCTGTGCTTTTGACGTGTCGATGTGGTGGACAACAGAGTCAACTTCAACGGGAAGATTCAGTAACCTTGTATATACACAGACGCCTATTTCTACCGCACGTGGTAACCGTTAACGGTTGAAGGGCATAGACACAGTGGAAGTCGCTTTTTAAGCAGTAAAGGTGTCTGCTCCTGCTGCTGTTACAAGACAAAAGTTAGACGAGTATAGAAACACCTATAAAAGGCGTTATGCGCATGCGACGATTTGCGTCTTGAATGA
>NW_019217233.1:0-1175 GCF_002532875.2 Varroa jacobsoni | reverse complement strand
AAAAACATGGCCAGAAAAAATGTTTGTTTTAACCAATTCTTTGTATCTTCCTGAAACTTAACTAGAGAATACTTGTTTAAGTTTTAACAACTTTTCTGTGTGAGGAAACTCTATACTGAGATTTGACCAACGAGAACTTGAGTTTTAGCAAATATATTATATGTAAGATTCTGTTTGTAATATGGCCAAAAAAATTTTCTTGACTTTTAATGATTTCGTTGTAAGCGGCAATCTTGTCTGAAACTTGGCTAAAGGAAGCTTGCTTGACTGTTAACAACTTTTGTTTGTATGAGGAAACTCTGTCCTGAGACTTGGCCTCTGGGGACTTATTTAAGTTTTAACTTCTTTGTATGTGGAAATGTTGTCCTAAAAGATGGCCAAAAAAAAACGTTTGTTTTAACCATTTCTTTGTATCTACCTGAGACTTTGCTAGAGAACACTTGTTTAAGTTTTAACAACTTCTGTGTGTGAGGGAACTCTATCCTGAGACTTGGCCAACGAGAACTTGAGTTTTAGCAAATATATTAGATGTAAGATTCTGTTTGTAATATGGCCAAAAAGATTTTCTTGACTTTTAACGATTTTGTTGTAAGCGGCAATTTTGTCTGAAACTTGGCTAAAGGAAGCTTGCTTGACTGCTAGCAACTTTTGTTTGTATGAGGAAACTCTGTTCTGAGACTTGGCCAATGGGGGACATATTTGAGTTTTAACTTCTTTGTATATGGAAATGTTGTCCTAAAAGATGGCCAAAAAAAACGTTTGTTTTAACCACTTCTTTCTATTTTCCTGAAACTTAGCTAGAGAACACTTGTTTAAGTTTTAACAACTTTTCTGTGTGAGGGAACTCTATCCTGAGACTTGGCCAACGAGAACTTGAGTTTTAGCAAATATATTACATGTAAGATTCTCTTTTGAAATATGACCAAAGAGATTTCCCTGACTTTTAACAATTTTGTTGTATGCGGAAATTTTGCCTGAAAGTTGGCTAAAGGAAGCTTGTTTGTGTGTTAACAACTTTTTTATATGAGGAAACTCTGTCCTGAGACTTGGCCAATGGGGGACTTATTTAAGTTTTAACTTCTTTGTATGTGGAAATGTTGTCCTAAAACATGAACAGAAAAAACGTTTGTTTTAACCACTTCTTTGTATCTTCCTGAAACTTAGATAAAGAATAC
>NW_019217230.1:0-1178 GCF_002532875.2 Varroa jacobsoni | reverse complement strand
TAATGTCAAATGCAATGAGAATGGGTACAAGTGAATCTGAATTTAGATATAATATCCCTTTTTTAAAAGAAAGCGATTTAATAAAAGGTGTTATAAATGGTGATATGTCAAAAGTATCCCAATTATTTTTAGATAATATTAAAAAATTAACTGAAGGTATTTCTGATAAAGTAGGTAAAATTATAAATAATACTGTATCAACATTAAATACTGTTGGGATAGGTAATGTAGCACTTGATACATTTAAAACAAGTGCTGAATATATCATATCTCGTTATAGAGAAGATTTAAAAGCAGCTCTATCAGCAGATACAGGATTAGCTTCAGGGATATGGCATGTAACAATAGGAAATCCTAAAGCTCCTATTATCTCATGTGGCGATTTAATAATTACATCATCAAGATTAAAATTAGGAAAAGAATTAGGATATAACGATTTTCCTAATTCTTTTGAAATAACTTATGATTTAGAATCAGCAAGACATCGTGGTAGAAATGAATTAATTAGAATATTTAATTCAGGCAGAGGTAGATTATATGTTTATAAACAAGCAAATCTTAATCCTGATTATGATTTATATACATCAGATACTACACAAAATAAGAAATAAATAAATGATTACTAGTAATTACGAATATATAGCAGAATTATTTTTAGATACTCAAACAGGGATGTATAATTTATACTTATCTACATATAGTGGTAATATAAATGTTTTAAATTTTAGAATATTTACATGTACAAGAAAACATGCAGGTAGATTAGATTTAGTATCTTCAGATATTTATAATGATACTAAATGGACGGGCTCATTAGGTAAATTAAATAATATTTTAAATCCATTTTCTATTAGAGATGGAGACATTTTATTTTATTTACCTGAAGCTGATTTAGAAAATTTATTAATAGTACCTACAAATGTTTCTCAAGTAGTAGGTTCTGTAAAAGATGATTTAATTAAAACATTAAAGAAAAAGAAACCTGATGGTTTAAGAACAAATTATTTAAATAATAGAGGTGAAGATAAATTACCACCTACTGTTTTACCTGATTCTGTTCCACAAGCAGTAATTAATAATAATAAAATTAGAATTGCACCAAATTTATTTAATAATCCTAATACTACACCTGCACCTGAAGATACCACACCTGCTTCTATAACACCTGCATCTCCTAT
>NW_019217229.1:0-1178 GCF_002532875.2 Varroa jacobsoni | reverse complement strand
CTGTTAAAACTTAAACAAGTATTCTCTATCTAAATTTCATGAAGATACAAAAAAGTGGTTAAAACAAACGTTTTTTTCTGGCCATGTTTTAGGACAACATTTCCACATACAAAGAAGTTAAAACTTAAATAAGTCCCCCATTGGCCAAGTCTCAGAACAGAGTTTCCTCATACAAACAAAAGTTGTTAACACTCAAACAAGCTTCCTCTAGCCAAGTTTCAGACAAAATTTCCGCATACAACAAAATTGTTAAAAGTCAAGGAAATCTTTTTGGCCATATTTCAAAACAGTATCTTACATGCAATACATTTGCTAAAGCCCGAGTTCTCGTTGGTCAAGTCTCAAGATAGAGTTTCCTCATACAGAAAAGCTGTTAAAACTTAAACAAGTGTTCTCTATTTATGTTTCAGGAAGATACAAAGAACGGGTTAAAACAAACATTTTTTCTGGCCATGTTTTAGGACAACATTTCCACATACAAAGAAGTTAAAACTTAAATAAGTCCCCCATTGGCCAAATCTCAGAACAGAGTTTCCGCATACAAACAAAAGTTGTTAACACTCAAACAAGCTTCCTTTACCCAAGTTTCAGACAAAATTTCCGCATACAACAAAATTGTTAAAAGTCAGGGAAATCTTTTTGGCCATATTTCAAAACAGTATCTTACATGCAATATATTTGCTAAAGCCCAAGTTCTCGTTGGTGAAGTCTCAAAATAGAGTTTCTTTATATTGAAAAGCTGTTGAAACTTAAACAAGTATTCTCTAGCTAAGTTTCAGGAAGATAGAAGTGGTTAAAACAAACATTTTTTCTGGCCATGTTTTAGGACAACATTTCCACATACAAAGAAGTTAAAACTTATATGAGTCCCCCATTGGCCAAATCTCAGAACAGAGTGTCCTCATACAAACAAAAGTTGTTAACACTCAAACAAGCTTCCTTTAGCCAAGTTTCAGACAAAATTTCCGCATACAACAAAATTGTTAAAAGTCAGGGAAATCTTTTTGGTCATATTTCAAAACAGAATCTTACACGCAATATATTTGTTAAAACTCAAAGAAGTTCTCGTTGGTCAAGTCTCAGGATAGAGTTCCCTCACACAGAAAAGTTGTTAAAACTTAAACAGGTGTTCTCTAGCTAAGTTTCAGGAAGATACAAAGAAGTGGTTAAAACAAACA
>NW_019217227.1:0-1178 GCF_002532875.2 Varroa jacobsoni | reverse complement strand
CTACTTCATGTTCTGAGGTGCTCCGCTAACCTCTCAGATGTTTGATAATAGCCAGTTAGTATTATGCAAAACTAATTCAGCGTGTAACGAGCGATTTATTTGGTATACTTTGGTTTATGATAGTCTTTGCTAGTATGGATGTAAAAAAAAACGTTTGTTTTAACCACTTCTATCTTCCTGAAACTTAGCTAGAGAATACTTGTTCAAGTTTTAACAACTCTTCTGTGTGAGGGAACTCTATCCTGAGACTTGACCAACGAGAACTTGGGTTTTAGCAAATATATTACATGTAAGATTCTGTTTGTAATATGGCCAAAAAGATTTTCTTGACTTTGAACGATTTTGTTGTAAGCGGAAATTTTGTCTGAAACTTAGCTAAAAGAAGTTTATTTGAGTGTTAACAACTTTTGTTTGTATGAGGAAACTCTGTCCTGAGACTTGGCCAATGGGGGACTTATTAAGTTTTAACTTCTTTGTATGTGGAAATGTTTTCCTAAAACATGGCCAAAAAAAAAACGTTTGTTTTAACCACTTCTTTGTATCTTCATGAAACTTAGCTAGAGAACACTGGTTTAGGTTTTAACAGCTTTTCTGTGTGAGGGAACTCTATCCTGAGACTTGACCAACGAGAATTTGAGTTTTACCAAATATATTGCATGTAAGGTTCTGTATTGAAACATGACCAAAGAGGCTCCCTTGACTTTTAACAATTTTGTTGTATGCGGAAATTTTGTCTGAAACTTCGCTAAAGGAAGCTTGTTTGAGTGTTAACAACTTTTGTTTGTATGAGGAAACTCTGTCCTGAGACTTGCCCAATGGGGGACTTATTTAAATTTTAACTTCTTTGTATGTGGAAATGTTGTCCTAAAACATGGCCAAAAAAAAAACGTTTGTTTTAACCATTTCTTTGTATTTTCATAAAACTTAGCTAGAGCACACTGGTTTAAGTTTTAAAAACTTTTCTATATGAGGAAACTCTATTTTGAGACTTGACCAACGAGAACTTGGGTTTTAGCAAATATATTGCATGTAAGATTCTGTTTTGAAATATGGCCAAAAAGATTTCCTTGACTTTTAACAATTTTGTTGTATGCGGAAATTTTGTCTGAAACTTGGCTAACGGAAGCTTGTTTGAGTGTTAACAACTTTTGTTTGTATGAGAAAACTCTGTCCTGAGA
>NW_019217224.1:0-1180 GCF_002532875.2 Varroa jacobsoni | reverse complement strand
ACTTTTTTTTGTATGAAGAAACTCTGTTCTGAGACTTGGCCAATGGGGGACTTATTTGAGTTTTAACAACTTTTCTGTGTGAGGGAACTCTATCCTGAGACTTGGCCAACGAAAACTTCTTTGAGCTTTAACAAATATATTGCATGTAAGTTTCTCTTTTGAAATATGGCCAAAAAGATTTCCTTGACTTTTAACAATTTCGTTGTAAGCGAAAATTTTGTCCTGAAACTTAGTTAGAGGAAGCTTGTTTAAGTTTTAACAACTTTTCTATGTGAGGGAGCTCTATGCTGAGATTTGGCCAACGAGAACTTCTTTTAGTTTTAACAAATATATTGCATGTAAGGTTCTCTTTTGAAATATGGCCAAAAAGATTTCTTTGACTTTTAACAACTTTGTTGCAAGTGGAAATTTTCTCCTGTAACTTAGCTAAAGGAAGCTTATTTGAGTGCTAATAACTTTTTTTGTATGAGGAAACTCTGTTCTGAGACTTGGCCAACGAGAACTTCTTTGAGTTTTAACAACTCCTTTGTATGTGGAAATGGTGTCCTAAAACATGGCCAGAAAAAAAACGTTTGTTTTAACCACTTCTTTGTATGTGGAACTTCTGTCCTGAAACTTACCTAGGGAGCACTTGTGTTTAAGTTTTAACAACTTTTCTGTGTGAGGGAACTCTATCCTGAGACTTGGCCAACGAGAACTTCTTTGAGCTTTAACAAATATATTGCACGTAAGGTTCTCTCTTGAAATATGGCCAAAAAGATCTTCTTGACTTTTAACAATTTCATTGTAAGTGGAAATTTTATCCCGAAACTTAACTAGAGGAAGCTTGTTTAAGTTTTAACAACTTTTCTATGTGAGGGAGCTCTATGCTGAGATTTGGCCAACGAGAACTTCTTTTAGTTTTAACAAATATATTGCATGTAAGGTTCTCTTTTGAAATATGGCCAAAAAGATTTCCTTGACTTTTAACAACTTTGTTGTAAGTGGAAATTTTCCCCTGAAACTTAGCTAAAGGAAGCTTGTTTGAGTGCTAATAACTTTTTTGTATGAGGAAGCTCTGTTCTGAGACTTGGCCAATGGGGGACTTATTATGAGTTTTAACAACTTCTTTGTATATGGTAATGTTGTCCTAAAACATGGCCAGAAAAAAAGCGTTTGTTTTAACCACTTCTTTGTATGT
>NW_019217223.1:0-1180 GCF_002532875.2 Varroa jacobsoni | reverse complement strand
AACTGTTTTTTTCTGGCCATGTTTTAGGACAACACGTCCAAATACAAAGAAGTTAAAAAATAAGTCCCCCACTGGCCAAGTCTCATGACAGAGTTTACTCATACAAACGAAAGTTGTTAATACTCAAATAAGCTTCCGTTAGCCAAGTTTCAGACAAAATTTCCGCATACAACAAAATTGTTAAAAGTCAAGGAAATCTTTTTGGCCATATTTCAAAACTCAAAGAAGTTCTCGTTGGCCAAGTCTCAGGATAGAGTTCCCTCTCACAGAAAAGTTGTTAAAACTTGAACAAGTGTTCTCTAGCTAAGTTTCAGGAAGATGCAAAGAAGTGGTTAAAACAAACGTTTTTTTTGGCCATGTTTTAGGACAACATTTCCACATACAGAGAAGTTAAAACTTAAATAAGTCCCCCATTGGACAAGTCTCAGAACAGAGTTTCCTCATACAATTAAACGTTGTTAACAGTCAAACAAGCTTCCTTTAGCCAAGTTGCAGACAAAATTTCCGCTTACAACAAAATTGTTAAAAGTCAAGGAAATATTTTCGGCCATATTTCAAAACAGAATCTCAATGTGATATATTTGCTAAAACCCAAGTTCTCGTTGGTCAAGTCTCAAAATAGAGTTTCCTCATATAGGAAAGTTGTTAAAACTTAACCAAGTGTTCTCTATTTAAGTTTCAGGAAGATACAAAGAAGTGGTTAAAACAAAAGTTTTTTTTGGCCATGTTTTAGGAAAACATTTCCACATACAAAGAAGTTAAAACTTAAATAAGTCCCCCACTGCCCAAGTCTCAAGACAGAGTTTCCTCATACAAACAAAAGTTGTTAACACTCAAACAAGCTTCCGTTAGCCAAGTTTCAGACAAAATTTCCGCATATAACGAAATCGTTAAAAGTCAAGGAAATCTTTTCGGCCATATTTCAAAACAGAATCTTAATGTAATATATTTGCTAAAACCCAAGTTCTCGTTGGTCAAGTCTCAAAATAGAGTTTCCTCGTACAGAAAAGTTGTTAAAACTTAACCAAGTGTTCTCTATTTAAGTTTCAGGAAGATACAAAGAAGTGGTTAAAACAAAAGTTTTTTTTGGCCATGTTTTAGGAAAACATTTCCACATACAAAGAAGTTAAAACTTAAATAAGTCCCCCACTGGCCAAGTCTCAGAAGAGAGTTTCCTCAC
>NW_019217221.1:0-1182 GCF_002532875.2 Varroa jacobsoni | reverse complement strand
GCCGTTGTAGGTAATAACAGTGCCATCTAGTATATGAAAGCTTTAACGAGTTTGGCCGTCTGGCTGTTGTGACAAAAAGTATTCCCACCTAGTACTTGAAAGGTTTAATGAGTTCGGTCATCTGGGCGTTGTGGCAAAGAAGGGAACTGTCTGGTACTTGAAAGCCCCGAGGAGTTTGATCACCTGGCCGTTGTGGCAGGAAAAAGCTATCTGGTACTTAAAAAGTTTTAATGAATTTGACCGCCTGCCCGTTATGGTTAATAGCAGCGCTAATACATGAAAGCTTTGATGAGTTTGGTCATCTGGACGTTGTGGCAATGAAGGGAACCATTTGGTACTTAAAAGCCCCGACTAGTTTGGTCACTTGGCTGTTATGGCAGAAGAAAAGCTATCTAGTACTTAAAAAGCTTTAGAGAATTTGACCGTCTGGCCGTTGTAGGTAATAACAGTGCCATCTAGTATATGAAAGCTTTAACGAGTTTGGCCGTCTGGCTGTTGTGACAGGAAGTATTTCCACCTAGTACTTGAAAGGTTTAATGAGTTCGGTCATCTGGGCGTTGTGGCAAAGAAGGGAACCGTCTGGTACTTGAAAGCCCCGACGAGTTTGATCACCTGGCCGTTCTGGCAGGAAAAAGCTATCTGGTACTTAAAAAGTTTTAATGAATTTGACCGCCTGCCCGTTATGGTTAATAGCAGCACTAATACATGAAAGCTTTGATGAGTTTGGTCATCTGGACGTTGTGGCAATGAAGGGAACCATTTGGTACTTAACAGCCCCGACTAGTTTGGTCACTTGACTGTTGTGGCAGAAGAAAAGCTATTTAGTATTTAAAAAGCTTTAGAGAATTTGACCGTCTGGCCGTTGTAGGTAATAACAGTGCCATCTAGTATATGAAAGCTTTAACGAGTTTGGCCGTCTGGCTGTTGTAACAGGAAGTATTTCCATCTAGTACTTGAAAGGTTTAATGAGTTTGGTCATCTGGACGTTGTGGCAATGAAGGGAACCATTTGGTACTTGAAAGCCCCGACTTGTTTGGTCACTTGGCTGTTGTAGCAGAAGAAAAGCTGTCTAGTACTTAAAAAGTTTTAATGAATTTGACCGCCTGCCCGTTATGGTTAATAGCAGCGCTAATACATGAAAGCTTTAATGAGTTTGGTCATCTGGACGTTGTGGCAATGAAG
>NW_019217220.1:0-1179 GCF_002532875.2 Varroa jacobsoni | reverse complement strand
ATTGTAAAAATGGAATATCACTAGAAATAGAATCAACTATAATACAATCATCAAATACTTTAGCTTTTGATATATCTATATGAATATTAGAAATTGTTGGTTTGTCAATGCTATTTGAAGTTGATAATCAATTTGTAAATGCTACACCAAAACTGCTTGATTTAGAATATATAATTAATCTATAATACTTACAAGGTTCAATACTATAGTCAACAAAAATTCCACTCTCGCTATTAACAATTATTGAATCTTTATTTATGGTTGAATTTCCATGGCTTGATTTCCAAGTAGTGTTATCTTCAATTGTTTGGGCGTTAACGAAAAATGTTAATATTGTAAATATGACAAATAATGTTAGCGATTTCATATAGAATAAAAATAGTTAATCCAAATGTTTAATTACTATTTCGTTTACTTTTTTAGCAGAATTCGACCACGCAAACATTTCATAATCAATTGGTTTTGCAGTTTTTTTATTCTGTAATGCATAATTTAGAGCTTCAATAATTGATTCTGTAGAATTAGGATTAAAATAAGCAAGTGCATTATCTTGACAAACTTCTCTAACGCTAGGAATGTCTGATACAATTACATTTGTGCCCAGTGCCAAAGCTTCTAATGGAGGTAAACCAAACCCTTCATATAAAGATGGATATACAAAACATTGAGCATTTCTATAATAACTATTTAATTCATCATCAGTCACATATCCAAGAAATTTTATTTTAGATTCATCATAATTCCAACTCTGATCATTAAAATTATTACTAGTTCCTCCAATAATAAATAATTTTATATCATTATTATTCCAGATAGTAAAAGCTTCAATTAGCTTTTTTAAGTTTTTTCGAGGATCTATCGAAGAAACAGTTAAAAAATACTTTTATTATTGGTTTGAATTATTTCTTGACTTTTTTTAAATGTAATACCATTATAAATAACACTAATAATATCTAATTGAATATTCAATAATTCAAGATATTTCATTTTTAGAACTATTGCTAACCGTAATTATATGTTTCGCCTTTTTTGCGATTTTGGGAATTAAAAAATTATATACAAATGCAAATTTTTTAGAAAACCATTTAGGGTTTATGATAAATGCTAAATCATGAATTGTTACAATTTGATTGTTATAAAACAAGGGTGCTGTATTACAAAGTTTATCAGCAAAGGATT
>NW_019217219.1:0-1180 GCF_002532875.2 Varroa jacobsoni | reverse complement strand
AAAACATTGCAAAATATTCTGAACCCGAACAAAAAGAATCCTTATTAAAGAATTACGCTAATCTAACGCTATAAGTTCAACAAGGAGTAGAGAATCACCAAACGAAACATATTACACAAGTATTAGATAAGGTTATAAAATATCCTAATCAAAAATTATTAATCTATAAGACTGAAGAAGATTCAAGGGTAAGACCTGAACACGCTAAACTTAACAACACGGTAAGACCTGCAAACGATAGCTTTTGGAAATCTTCTTTACATGCTTTAGAAGATTGGAATTGTAGATGTAGTGTTCATGAAGCACCTGAAGGTTCTGTAATTACAGGCGTTCCAAGAATTGCAAAGTCAGAAAAAGAAGCTAACATATCTGACATTGATTTACAAAGCGGAAAGGTTCAAATATTTTCTGAATCATTACCTGTATTTAAGAATACAGACCCGATAGTTAGAAAAAGTTTTAAAAATCAGTAATGGCAAATTCATTTTCAAAAGATATAGACTTTTTTATCAATAAAAGGTTAACACAAAATGTAGGTAAGAAGCTTTTAAAATTCTACATAGAGAATTACACACATGAAGGTTATTACGTTCAGGGTAAGTTTACTAATTGGGCAGAACGTAAAGACAAAAAAAATACAAATCCATTATTGTATAAAACAGGCAATATGAAAAAAAGCTTTAGGTTAGATTATCCCAAAGATGGAGAGTTTGAAATAAGTAATACGGCTGAATATGCTAAATATATACAGGAAGGAACTTCTAAAATGGTTGCAAGACCTATTATTTATGATGATGAAAAGGTAACAGACTTTTTAGAAGAAGAAACACTAAATGAAATTAACAATTTCATTACAAATTATTTTAACAAGAAATGATAGATTATTTATTTGAGCAAATTAAATACAGAATTGAAGAAAAACTACCTTGGATAAAAGGGGTGTATATGTATGAACAACAAGATATATTTCAAGATAAATCTTTAGGATATAAACCGCCTGTAATTTTTATTGAGTTCGGAACACCCGAATATAATAACGTTGGTGGCTTCATGGAACAAGGCGATATAGATATAACATTAAAATTTGTATTTGAAGAATATACAAAGAATTATTTAAAAGGTATCACAAGAAAAAGAGAGATTATACAGGCTTTAAATTATTGGTCTGCATGGCAATTTG
>NW_019217217.1:0-1183 GCF_002532875.2 Varroa jacobsoni | reverse complement strand
GATGGCCAGAAAAAACGTTTGTTTTAACCACTTCTTTGTATCTTCCTGAAACTTAGATAGGGAATACTTGTTTAAATTTTAACAGCTTTTCCGTATGAGGAAACTTTATTTTGAGACTTGACCAACGAGAACTTGGGTTTTAGCAAATATACTACGTTAAGATTCTGTTTTGAAATATGGCCAAAAAGATTTCCTTGACTTTTAACAATTTTGTTGTAAGCGGAAATTTTGTCTACTACTTGGCTAAAGGAAGCTTGTTTGAGTGTTAACAGCTTCTGTTTGTATAAGGAAACTCTGTCCTGAGACTTGGCCAGTGGGGGACTTATTTAAATTTTAACTTCTTTGTATGTGGAAATGTTGTCCTAAAACATGGCCAGAAAAAACGTTTGTTTTAACCCGTTCTTTGTATCTTCTTGAAACTTAAATAGAGAACACTTGGTTAAGTCTTAACAACTTTTCTGTATGAGGAAACTCTATTTTGAGACTTGACCAACGAGAACTTGGGTTTTCGCAAATATATTACATGTAAGGTTCTGTTTTGAAACATGACCAAAAAGATTTCCTTGACTTTTAACAATTTTGTTGTATACGGAAATTCTGTCTGAAACTTGGCTAAAGGAAGCTTGTTTGAGTGTTAACAACTTTTGTTTGTATGAGGACACTCTGTTCTAAGACTTGGCCAATGGGGGACTTATATAAGTTTTAACTTCTTTGTATGTGGAAATGTTGTCCTAAAACATGGCCAGAAAAAATGTTTGTTTTTGACCACTTCTATCTTCTTGAAACTTAGCTAGAGAATACTTGTTTAAGTTTTAACAGCTGTTCTGTATGAGGAAACTCTATTTTGATACTTGGCCAACAAGAACTTGGGTTTTAGCAAATATATTACATGTAAGGTTCTGTTTTGAAACATGACCAAAAAGATTTCTTTGACTTTTAGCAATTTTGTTGTATACGGAAATTTTGTCTGAAACTTGGCTAAAGGAAGCTTGTTTAAGTGTTAACAACTTTTATTTGTATGAGGACACTCTGTTCTAAGACTTGGCCAATGGGGGACTTATATAAGTTTTAACTTCTTTGTATGTAGAAATGTTGTCCTAAAACATGGCCAAAGAAAACGTTTGTTTTAACCACTTCTTTGTATCTTCCTGAAACTTAGCTAGAGAATACTTGTTCAAGTTTT
>NW_019217216.1:0-1183 GCF_002532875.2 Varroa jacobsoni | reverse complement strand
ATGTAAATCGATGTATCTATCTATCTATGTAAATCGATGTATCTATCTATCTATGTAAATCGATGTATCTATCTATGTAAATCGATGTATCTATCTATCTATGTAAATCGATGTATCTATCTATCTATCTATGTAAATCTATGTAAATCGATGTATCTATCTATCTATCTATGTAAATCTATGTAAATCGATGTATTTATCTATCTATCTATCTATGTAAACCGATGTATCTATCTATCTATTTATCTATGTAAATCCATCTATGTAAATCTATGTGAATCGATGTATCTATCTATCTATTTATCTATGTAAATCCATCTATGTAAATCGATGTATCTATCTATCTATGTAAATCGATGTATCTATTTATCTATCTATCTATGTAAATCTATGTAAATCCATGTATCTATCTAACTATCTATGTAAATCTATGTAAATCCATGTATCTATCTATCTATCTATCTATGTAAATCGATGTATCTATCTATCTATCTATGTAAATCTATGTAAATCGATGTATCTATCTATCTATCTATGTAAATCGATGTATCTATCTATCTATGTAAATCGATGTATCTATCTATCTATCTATCTATCTATGTAAATCGATGTATCTATCTATCTATCTATGTAAATCTATCTAAATCGATGTATCTATCTATCTATCTATGTAAATCTATATAAATCGATGTATCTATCTATCTATCTATGTAAATCGATGTATCTATCTATCTATGTAAATCGATGTATCTATCTATGTAAATCGATGTATCTATCTATCTATCTATGTAAATCGATGTAATTATCTATCTATCTATGTAAATCGATGTATCTATCTATCTATCTATGTAAATCGATGTATCTATCTATCTATGTAAATCGATGTATCTATCTATGTAAATCGATGTATCTATCTATCTATCTATGTAAATCGATGTAATTATCTATCTATCTATGTAAATCGATGTATCTATCTATCTATCTATCTATGTAAATCGATGTAAATCCATGTATCTATCTATCTATCTATGTAAATCTATGTAAATCCATGTATCTATCTATCTATCTATCTATGTAAATCTATGTAAATAGATGTATCTATCTATCTGTGTAAATCTATGTAAATCGATGTATCTATCTATCTATGTAAATCGATGTATCTATCTATCTATGTAAATCTATG
>NW_019217214.1:0-1185 GCF_002532875.2 Varroa jacobsoni | reverse complement strand
AAAACTTTAACGAGTTTGGCTGTCTGGATGTTGTGACAGGAAATACTTCCAGCTAGTACTTGAAAGGCTTAATGAGTTGGCCACTTGGCCGTTGTGGCCGGAAAAAAGTACCTGGCACCTAAAAAGTTTTAACGAATTTGATCGTCTGGTCGTGTGGTTAGTAGCAGTGCCATCTGATACATGAAAGCTTTAACGAGTTTGGCTGTCTGGCTGTTATGACAGGCAATACTTCCGCCTATTACTTGAAAGGTTTAACGAGTTTGGTCATCTGGACGTTGTGGCAAAGAAGGGAACCATCTGGAACTTGAAAGCCCCAACGAATTCGGTCACTTGGCCGTTGTGGCAGGAAAAAGCTATCAAAGCTATCTGGCACTTAAAAAGTTTTAGCGAATTTGACCGTCTGGCCGTGTGGTTAGTAGCAGTGCCATATGATACATGCAAACTTTAACGAGTTTAGCCGTCTGGATGTTGTGACAGGAAATACTTCCAGCTAATACTTGAAAGGTTTAATGAGTTTGGTCACTTGGCCATCGTGTCCGGAAAAAATCTTCCTGGCACCTAAAAAGTTTTAGCGAATTTGACCGTCTGGCCGTTGTGGTTAGTAGCAGTGCCATCTGATACATGAAAGCTTTAACGAGTTTGGCTGTCTGGCTGTTGTGACAGGAAATACTTCCGCCTAGTACTTGAAAGATTTAATGAGTCTGGTCATCTGGACGTTGTGGCAAAGAAGGGAACCATCTGGTACTTGAAAGCCCCAACGAGTTTGGTCACCTGGCCGTTCTGGCAGGAACAAAGATATCTGGTACTTAAAAAGTTTTAGCGAATTTAACCGTCTGGCCATTGTGGTTAGTAGCAGTACCATCTGATACATGAAAACATTAACGAGTTTGACCCTCTGGACGTTGTGACAGGAAATACTTCCAGCTAGTACTTGAAAGGCTTAATGAGTTGGCCACTTGGCCGTTGTGGCCAGAAAAAAACTACCTGGCACCTAAAAAGTTTTAACGAATTTGACCGTCTGGCCGTTGTGGTTAGTGGCAGTGCCATCTGATACATGAAAACATTAACGAGTTTGGCCCTCTGGACGTTGTGACAGGAAATACTTCCAGCTAGTACTTGAAAGGCTTAATGAGTTGGCCACTTCGCCGTTGTGGCCGGAAAAAAACTACCTGGCACCTAAAAAGC
>NW_019217213.1:0-1185 GCF_002532875.2 Varroa jacobsoni | reverse complement strand
CTGTATGAGGAAACTCTATTTTGAGACTTGGCCAACGAGAACTTGGGTTTTAGCAAATATATTGCATGTAAGGTTCTGTATTGAAATATGACCAAAGAGGTTTCCTTGACTTTTAATAATTTTGTTGTAAGCGGAAATTTTGTCTGAAACTTGGCTAAAGGAAGCTTGCTTGAGTGTTAACAACTTTTGTTTGTATGAGGACACTCCTGTTCTAAGGATTGGCCAATGGGGGACTTATATAAGTTTTAACTGCTTTGTATGTGGAAATGTTGTCCTAAAACATGGCCAAAAAAAAATGTTTGTTTTAACCACTTCTTTGTATCTTCCTGAAACTTAGCTAGAGAATACTTGTTTAAGTTTTAACAGCTTTTCTGTATGAGGAAACTCTATTTTGAGACTTGACCAACGAGAACTTGGGTGTTAGCAAATATATTACATTAAGATTCTGTTTTGAAGTATGGCCGAAAAGATTTCCTTGACTTTTAACAATTTTGTTGTAAGCGGAAATTTTGTCTGAAACTTGGCTAAAGGAAGCTTGTTTGAATGTTAACAACTTTTTTTTGTATGAGGAAACTCTGTTCTGAGATTTGGCCATTGGAGGACTTATTTAAGTTTTAACTTCTTTGTATGTGGAAATGTTGTCCTAAAACATGGCAAAAAAAACGTTTGTTTTAACCACTTCTTTGTATCTTCATGAAACTTAGCTAGAGAACACTGGTTTAAGTTTTAACAACTTTCCTGTGTGAGGGAACTCTATCCTGAGACTTGACCAACGGGAACTTGGGTTTTAGCAAATATATTGCATGTAAGGTTCTGTATTGAAACATGACCAAAGAGGTTTCCTTGACTTTTAATAATTTTGTTGTATGCGGAAATTTTGTCTGAAACTCGGCTAACGGAAGCTTGTTTGAGTGTTAACAACCTTTGTTTGTATGAGGACACTCCTGTTCTAAGACTTGGCCAATGGGGGACTTATATAAGTTTTAACTTCTTTGTATGTGGACGTGTTGTCCTAAAACATGGCCAGAAAAAACGTTTGTTTTAACCCGTTCTTTGTATCTTCCTGAAACTTAGCTAGGGAACACTTGGCTAAGTTTTAACAACTTTTCTGTGTGAGGGAGCTCCATCCTGAGACTTCTTTGAGCTTTAGCAAATATACTGCATGTAAGATTCTATTTTGAAATA
>NW_019217212.1:0-1185 GCF_002532875.2 Varroa jacobsoni | reverse complement strand
GTGGTAGCAAAGACACCGACAGCGTTGCTGTAGGTGCTACAAGCGGCGGCCCTAGAGTTATAAATATAAACGGTGTGCGTTTAGCTGAAAAGATTGAGATACACGCCCAGACCTTTGAAAAGGGTATTGACGATGTTGAAGGTCAACTTGAAGAATTACTAATGCGCTTACTGTATAGTGGTGCTAAACTACAATCGTAATGTCTACTATATCATTTGATTTTCAACAATACTATCAAAGACAGTTTGGCACAAAGCCTACTGTAGTAGGTGAAGTAGTTCACCAGCCAGAAGAACCGTTTGTAATTAACGGAAGTAAACAGGCTTTCTCTTCTTTAGGGTCGGCACTTACAGACGATTACTTGGGTCGTGAAATTTGGCTACCTATTAAGTTCTTTGAATTAGACGTTAACGTTTTCGGTGCTAGTGAATTGTTGTTGCCTTACGCAACTATTAAGATCACTGGTAAAAAAGAAATTGTTAAAACAGCAATGGCCGAACGTCAGGGAAAAGTAAAAGAACTTTTTTCTATTGACGATTACGATATGACAATTAAAGGTTTCATAGTTGGGAAGGATGCAAGCGGCATTCATCCGCAATGGCCAGAAAAAGAATTGTTGTTGTTGCGTAAACTTTGGGATTTGAATGAAGCTGTTAAGCTGGATAATGCTTTAACGAATGTATTTATTGACACTGAATATAAAGTTGTTATTGAACAGTTGGATTTGCCAGAAGTTGAAGGAGGTAGAAAAAATGTACGTCCGTTCAGTTTCAAGCTTTGTTCAGATACAATATTTACTCTTGAATTAGAATAATGTTTCGTATTACAACCGACATATATATAGATGCTTTTAAACCTGTAAAGCCTAATGCTGTTCAATGGAGTAGAGACATAGACAACTTTACAGACACTGCAACAGTGAAGCTGCCAGCAATTGCAATGCTAAAAAAAAACGGTGACCAATACGAAAAGGTACAAACAGGTTTACAGTTTACTGAAGGTATGCACGTGAGTGTACAAGCTGGTTACGACGGACATAACAATTTAGTATTTAAAGGATTTATCAGTAGGATAAATTTTACTATACCGCTGGAAGTAGAATGTGAGGGTTACGCTTACCAGCTACGCAAGAAATTAAACTTTAGCAAGTCGTATAAAAATACAACTGTTAAGAACATTTTAAGT
>NW_019217211.1:0-1186 GCF_002532875.2 Varroa jacobsoni | reverse complement strand
CTAAAACTTAAACAAGTACTCTCTAGCTAAGTTTCAGGAAGATACAAAGAAGTGGTTAAAACAAACGTTTTTTCTGGCCATGTTTTAGGACAACAATTCCACATACAAAGAAGTTAAAACTTATATAAATCCCCCATTGGCCAAGTTTCAGAACAGAGTGTCCTCATACAAACAAAAGTTGTTAACACTCAAACAAGCTTCCTTTAGCCAAGTTTCAGATAAAATTTCCGCATACAACAAAATTGTTAAAAGTCAAGGAAATCTTTTTGGTCATATTTCAAAACAGAACCTTACATGTAATATATTTGTTAAAACTCAAAGAAGTTCTCGTTGGTCAAGTCTCAGGATAAAGTTCCCTGACACAGAAAAGTTGTTAAAACTTAAACAAGTGTTCTCTAGCTAAGTTTCAGGAAGACACAAAGAAGTGGTTAAAACAAACGTTTTTTCTGGCCATGTTTTAGGACAACATTTCCACATACAAAGAAGTTAAAACTTATATAAATCCCCCATTGGCCAAGTTTCAGAACAGAGTGTCCTCATACAAACAAAAGTTGTTAACACTCAAACAACCTTCCTTTAGCCAAGTTTCAGATAAAATTTCCGCATACAACAAAATTGTTAAAAGTCAAGGAAATCTTTTTGGTCATATTTCAAAACAGAACCTTACATGTAATATATTTGCTAAAACCCAAGTTCTCGTTAGCCAAGTCTCAGGATAGAGTTCCCTCACACAGAAAAGTTGTTAAAACTTGAACAAGTATTTTCTATCTAAGTTTCAGGAAGATACAAAGAAGTAGTTAAAACAAACGTTTTTTTTTTGCCATGTTTTAGGACAACATTTCCACATGCAAAGAAGTTAAAACTTAAATAAGTCCCCCATTGGCCAAGTCTCAGAACAGAGTTTCCTCATACAAACAAAAGTTGTTAACACTCAAACAAGCTTCCTTTAGCCAAGTTGCAGACAAAATTTCCGCATACAACAGAATTATTAAAAGTCAAGGAAATCTTTTTGGCCATATTTCAAAACAGAATCTTACATGCAATATATTTGCTAAAACCCAAGTTCTCGTTGGCCAAGTCTCAGGATAGGGTTTCCTCACACAGAAAAGTTGTTAAAACTTAAACAAGTGTTCTCTAGCTAAGTTTCAGGAAGATACAAAGAAGTGGTTAAAACAAACGTTTTTTT
>NW_019217207.1:0-1187 GCF_002532875.2 Varroa jacobsoni | reverse complement strand
TTCAATACAAAGATAATACGCGACCCAGTTTATTTTGGCGCGACTTTTTGTCTACAGCGTACTAGCGGTGTAAGTGCAAGGAAAAATTCTTCTCCCCGTCGGGGAATCGAACCCCGGTCTCCCGCGTGACAGGCGGGGATACTAACCACTATACTAACGAGGACCACAGATTACCCAGCACTTAGTAGGCGGGGCCAAGTAGGTCATGATAAGAACGTGTACTGAGACTTCGCCAAATAAAATTGTCGTTGCTTACGTAGTCAAAGAAATACTCAAATAAATACTGAAACGTGACCGAAAATAGCGAAAAGTGTACTTTTTCTGTATGACGCATTTGAAGGAAATGCTTTCTATGTGTCGAGTTTTGAGTACGGTATCGCCGTTAGGCATACTTCCATCGAAAGGAAAGGCTGGGAGCCGTCAACTCTGCCGTCTTATGGATTAAAGCTAAGAAATGCACTTTTGCGACTCAAAAAGTAGTAAAATTACGTTTAGAGATTAGAGCCGCCGGAATTTCTTTAAAGCTGGATCTGAATGATGCAAACCCTGTTTACTTTGGCGACCTAAAAATCGGTGAAGAGGTGCTTTGATTTCGGCTGCTACCACCTAAGGCAAATTTTGCGCAGATTCCGTGATCATTAGTTGCTTCACTTGAAGCGAAAAACTTCCCTTTTTATCTAAGGGCATCTAACAATTGTCGAAGATAATACGTAATCCAGTTTATGTTGAGACGATTTTTTCTATAGTGTACCAACGATGTAAAGGTGCACATATCAATTTCACTGTGAAATGAAAAATTCTTCTCCCCGTCGGGGAATTGAACCCCGGTCTCCCGCGTGACAGGCGGGGATACTAACCACTATACTAACGAGGATCACGGATTCCGAAGCACTTAAAGGGCGGGGCCAAATAGGTCATGACATGTACGTGTACTAAAACTTCGAAATAAATTTGTTTTTTTTACGTAGTCAAAGAAGCACTTAAATAAATACTGAAACGTGACCGAAAATAGCGGAAAGTGTACTTTTTGTGTATGACGCATTTGAAGGAAATGTTCTTTGTGTATTAAGTTTTAAGTCCGGTATCGCCGTCAGGCATACTTCCATCGGAAGGAAATGCTGGGGGCCGTCGACTCTGCCGTCCTATGGATGAAAGCTAAGAAATGCACTTTTGCTAATCAAAAGGTC
>NW_019217206.1:0-1187 GCF_002532875.2 Varroa jacobsoni | reverse complement strand
GTATATAGACACGTGGACAAAACATTACATGCATCGCATGGTGTTAGTCGGCGGCGGACACTTGTGTTCTTCCTATTGAACGACAGCATATCCCACGCAATAGGCGTGTCCACAGGCAGCAATATATAGAAGCATGAGTTCATCGGCCTGCCGTTCCGGAAGAAGACTGACAGATGAGTTCACTTGGCGGCCGCTGATATCATATAATGCAAAAATGCACCTCTTCTTCATCGGCCACGGTGAGAGCGACGTGTTATTAGACATGGTCCTGACGGACACGTCGACATAACACTCATTGTCATGTTCGCTGATTTGATAGAAGAATCCGCAGGCGTATCCGCACACCTCCCAGGGCTCAACGTTACTCGTGATGGTCTTCTGTCTCGACTCCTCGTGTTCGTCTATGATCTTCTGCAAATCGACCCAGAAGTATTTCCTGGTTGCTACGCCAACCAGAGTGCGTAGTTGCAATTTCAGACTTAGCACCTCATCGCGTAAACTGTGAAGTAAGCTCTCCGCTCCAAACGGACCATCTATTGATCCTTTTGAGGCTACGTCAGTCACATTGTGAGACTCTGCAGACTCCCACAGATGCTCCTTTATTTTCTCGAGCGTCCCCTCCCTTCCGCGGGAACACACGAAACGCATCTGTCGAAGCAAACTTGGCTTTATCTCGATGAGATCAGTAGTGACTATTTTTTTGCATTCGAGACAGAACGCCTTCAACCCTGCACCTTCTTCCTCTTTGTGAACAATTGCGCATCCAGTACAGAAGGCATGCCCGCATGCGCAGAGATTCACTCGTGGAGAAAATATGTTGCAGGCATCACAAGGACCCGACCGGGGCGCAATGCAAAAGATAGATCGCGCACGACCAATTGGTCCTTCATCTCAATGAGGTCTGCAATCACTCTCCGTTTGCACTTGTTGCACATAACACGGAGTTGACCGTGTTCTTCCTGTTGAACGACAGCACATCCCACGCAATAGGCGTGTCCGCAGGCAGCAATATATAGACACGTGGACAAAACATTACATGCATCGCATGGTGTTAGTCGGCGGCCGACACTGTGTTCTTCCTGTTGAACGACAGCACATCCCACGCAATAGGCGTATCCGCAGGCAGCAATATATAGAAGCATGAGTTCATCGGTCTGCCATTCTGGAAGAAGAGTGACAGATGAGTT
>NW_019217205.1:0-1187 GCF_002532875.2 Varroa jacobsoni | reverse complement strand
CCTCAAAATAGAGTTTCCTCATACAGAAAAGCTGTTAAAACTTAAACAAGTATTCTCTAGCTAAGTTTCAGGAAGGTACAAAGAAGTGGTTAAAACAAACGTTTTTTTTGGCCATGTTTTAGGACAACATTTCCACATACAAAGAAGTTAGAATTTAAATAAGTCCCCGACTGGCCAAGTCTCAGGACAGAGTTTCCTCATACAAACAAAAGTTGTTAACACTCAAACAAGCTTCCGTTAGCCAAGTTTCAGACAAAATTTCCGCATATAACAAAATTGTTAAAAGTCAAGGAAATCTTTTTGGCCATATTTCAAAACAGAATCTTACAGGCGATATATTTGCTAAAACCCAGGTTCTCGTTGGTCAAGTCTCAGGATAGAGTTCCCTCACACAGAAAAGTTGTTAAAACTTAAAGAAGTGTTCTCTATCTAAGTTTCATGAAGGTACAAAGAAGTGGTTAAAACAAACGTTTTTTTTGGCCATGTTTTAGGACAACATTTCCACACACAAAGAAGTTAAAATTTAAATAAGTCCCCCACTGGCCAAGTCTCACGACAGAGTTTCCTCATACAAACAAAAGTTGTTAACACTCAAACAAGCTTCCTTTAGCCAAGTTTCAGACAAAATTTTTGCATACAACAAAATTGTTAAAAGTCAAGGAAATCTTTTTGGTCATATTTCAAAACAGAACCTTACATGTGATATATTTGTTAAAACTCAAAGAAGTTCTCGTTGGCCAAGTCTCAGGATAGAGTTCCCTCACACAGAAAAGTTGTTAAAACTTAAAGAAGTGTTCTCTACCTAAGTTTCAGGAAGATACAAAGAAGTGGTTAGAACAAACATTTTTTTTGGCCATGTTTTAGGACAACATTTCCACATACAAAGAAATCAAAACTTAAATAAGTCCCCCATTGGCCATGTCTCAGAACAGAGTTTCCTCATACAAACAAAAGTTGTTAACACTCAAACAAGCTTCCTTTAGCCAAGTTTCAGACAAAACTTCCGCATACAAAAAAATTGTTAAAAGTCAAGGAAATCTCTTTGGTCATATTTCAAAACAGAACCTTACATGTAGTATATTTGTTAAAACCCTAAGAAGTTCTCGTTGGCTAAGCCTCAAAATAGAGTTTCCTCATACAGAAAAGCTGTTAAAACTTAAACAAGTATTCTCTAGCTAAGTTTCAGG
>NW_019217204.1:0-1187 GCF_002532875.2 Varroa jacobsoni | reverse complement strand
GGACAGAGTTCCCTCACACAGAAAAGTTGTTAAAACTTAAACAAGTATTCTCTAGCTAAGTTTCAGGAAGATAGAAGTGGTTAAAACAAACGTTTTTTCCTGGTCATGTTTTAGGACAACATTTCCACATTGAAAGAAGTTAAAACTTAAATAAGTCTCCCATTGGCCAAGTCGCAGGACAGAGTTTCCTCATACAAACAAAAGTTGTTAACAGTCAAAGAAGCTTCCTTTAGCCAAGTTTCAGACAAAATTTCCGCATACAACAAAATTATTAAAAGTCAAGGAAACCTCTTTGGTCATGTTTCAATACAGAACCTTACATGCAATATATTTGCTAAAACGTAAGTTCTCGTTGGTCAAGTCTCAAAATAGAGTTTCCTCATACAGAAAAGCTGTTAAAACTTAAACAAGTATTCTCTAGCTAACTTTCAGGAAGATACAAAGAAGTGGTTAAAACAAACGTTTTTTTTTCGGCCATGATTTAGGACAACATTTCTACATACAAAGAAGTTAAAATTTAAATAAGTCCCCCACTGGCCAAGTCTCAGGACAGAGTTTCCTCATACAAACAAAAGTTGTTAACACTCAAACAAGCTTCCGTTAGCCAAGTTTCAGAAAAAATTTCCGCATACAACAAAATTATTAAAAGTCAAGAAAATCTTTTTGGCCATATTTCAAAACAGAATTTTACATGCAATATATTTGCTAAAACCCAAGTTCTCGTTGGTCAAGTCTCAAAATAGAGTTTCCTCATACAGAAAAGCTGTTGAAACTTAAACAAGTATTCTCTAGCTAAGTTTCAGAAAGATACAAAGAAGTGGTTGAAACAAACGTTTTTTTTGGCCATGATTTAGGACAACATTTCTACATACAAAGAAGTTAAAACTTATATAAGTCCCCTATTGGCCAAGTCTTAGAACAGAGTTTCCTCATACAAACAAAAGTTGTTAACACTCAAACAAGCTTCCGTTAGCCAAGTTTCAGACAAAATTTCCGCATACAACAAAATTATTAAAAGTAAGGAAACCTCTTTGGTCATGTTTCAATACAGAATTTTACATGCAATATATTTGCTAAAACCCAAGTTCTCGTTGGTCAAGTCTCAAAATAGAGTTTCCTCATACAGAAAAGCTGTTAAAACTTAAACAAGTATTCTCTAGCAAAGTTTCAGGAAGATACAAAGAAGT
>NW_019217202.1:0-1188 GCF_002532875.2 Varroa jacobsoni | reverse complement strand
TTTTTCCACTGCGGAGGTGATGACGAGGGCTTTTTCCATTTCGGAGACGATGACAAGGGCTTTTTCCATTTTGGGCGTGATGGCTGTGGTATTTTTTCGTCATGTGAAAGTTCTGTGTGTATCTCGTCATGCGGGGATATTTTGGTCGTTGGCTCGCTAGGCGACAAAGTATCTGAAACATCATTAAGAAAATCGTCCATCTCTGGATTCCATTTGCGGTGTGGGGGTCTGCGCTTAGGGAACGGTCTTGGAGAAGTTTTAAGATCTGGAGTAGATGGCCACTCTTCTTGTTCAGGTAGGCGCGGACTGAGAGGAACCAAATACGGTCGGGGACTCGTCGATTGTCTGCTAGGATTACGCACATGTTTTCGGCTCGGATGCAGGTATAAAAATGTGTTTGTCGCCCAATTATGGGTCTCAAACGAAGGACGCGGCGAGGTTTTCAGGTCAGGGGTAAAAGGCCAATTTCCGTTCACGGGAAAACGTTGAGACCTTGCCGTAATACTAGGTGTCGCAGGCCACTGGTGATAAAACCAAGTGGTTGTTGATGGCTTGCCATGGGGATAGCCAGGATTAACGGTGCTGGGCCAGGCATTGCCACTATTCCAGTGTTCCCAGGATAGGGTAGGTGGAGTGTATAGGGGTCGATATGTTGAGCGAGACACAGGGTTAGAACGATGTGGGAAGTAATTTCGCGTACGATCAGGAGATTGGAAGTGAGGACGGAATGGCTGAATAGGCCGAACTGTCGGTTGCGGAGGAATCGGAAATGGTACAGGTGTGCTTATGGGGCTTGACGCAGGTACAGTAGTAGGAATGTGAGAAAACTCATCACCGTCAGGTTCAATCTTGATATCGGCACAGCCTCGAAAGGTCTCCTGCAGGCCACAGCCTACAGTATAAGTACCATTAGCGCACATTCCCCAGTTGTTACCTGGAATATAATAGTACCAATCGCATGTTAAAAACCAGACACATAACGGATTGCTTAAATCAATACAACATACAAACACAACAACAAATACGATAAAAATAAACTTAAAATTAAAACGCAATTAATTTTCCTAAGAAATTACTAATTTTTCGATTAAAACTGAGAGGAGTAATTGAAGGCCCAAAAACACGTCTGCTATTAGGTAAGTCAACCAAAAACACCTGGTGTATTGGCGTTAATCTGGCCAATTTAAC
>NW_019217201.1:0-1188 GCF_002532875.2 Varroa jacobsoni | reverse complement strand
TTCTAAAACATGACCAGAAAAAATGTTTGTTTTAACCACTTCTATCTTCCTGAAGCTTAGCTAGAGAATACTTGTTTAAGTTTTAACAGCTTTTCTGTATGAGGAAACTCTATTTTGAGTCTTGGCTAACGAGAACTTGGGTTTTAGCAAATATATTGCATGTAAGATTCTGTTTTGAAATATGGCCAAAAAGATTTCTTTGACTTGTAGCAATTTTACTGTATGCGGAAATTTTGTCTGAAACTTGGGTAAAGGAAGCTTGTTTGAGTGTAAACAACTTTTGTTTGTATGAGGACACTCTGTTCTGAGACTTGGCCAATGGGGGATTTATATAAGTTTTAACCTCTTTGCATGTGGAATTGTTGTCCTAAAACATGGCCAGAAAAAACGTTTGTTTTAACCACTTCTATCTTCCTGAAACTTAGCTAGAGAATACTTGTTTAAGTTTTAACAGCTTTTCTGTATGAGGAAACTCTATTTTGAGACTTGACCAACGAGAACTTGGGTTTTAGCAAACATATTGCATGTAAGGTTCTGTATTGAAACATGATCAAAGAGGTTTCCTTGACTTTTAATAATTTTGTTGTATGCGGAAATTTTGTCTGAAACTTGGCTAAAGGAAGCTTGTTTGAGTGTTAACAACTTTTATTTGTATGAGGACACTCTGTTCTAAGACTTGGCCAATGGGGGACTTATATGAGTTTTAACTTCTTTGTATGTAGAAATGTCCTAAATCATGGCCAAAAAAAAACGTTTGTTTTAACCACTTCTTTGTATCTTCCTAAAACTTAGCTAGAGAACACTTGTTTAAGTTTTAACAACTTTTCTGTGTAAGGGAATTCTATCCTGAGACTTGGCTAAGGAAAACTTCTTTGAGTTTTAACAAATATATTACATATAAAGTTCTGTTTTGAAATATGACCAAAAAGATTTCCTTGACTTTTAACAATTTTGTTGTATACGGAAATTCTGTCTGAAACTTGGCTAAAGAAAGCTTGTTTGAGTGTTAACAACTTTTTTTTGTATGAGGAAACTCCGTCCTGAGACTTGGCCAATGGGAGACTTATTTAAGTTTTAACTTCTTTCAATGTGGAAATGTTGTCCTAAAACATGACCAGAAAAAATGTTTGTTTTAACCATTTCTATCTTCCTGAAACTTAGCTAGAGAATACTTGTTTAAGTTTTAAC
>NW_019217200.1:0-1188 GCF_002532875.2 Varroa jacobsoni | reverse complement strand
CTCTAGCTAAGGTTCAGGAAGATACAAAGAAGTGGTTAAAACAAACGTTTTTTTTTGGCCATCTTTTAGGACAACATTTCCACATACAAAGAAGTTAAAACTCAAATAAGTCCTTCATTGGCCAAGTCTCAGAACAGAGTTTCCTCATACAAAAGAGTTGTTAAAACTTAAACAAGTGTTCTCCAGTCAAGTTTCAGGATAGAAATCCCACCTGCAAAAAATTGGTTAAAAAAACCTCTTTTCTGGCTATTTTTTTGGAAAAACATTACGACATACAAAGAGGTTGTTAAAACCCAAAGAAGTCCCCCACCGGTCAAGTCTCAGAACAGAGTTTCCTCATACAAAAGAGTTGTTAAAACTTAAACAAGTGTTCTCCAGCTAAGTTTCAGGACAGAAATCCCACCTGCAAAAAATTGGTTAAAAAAACCTCTTTTCTGGCCATGTTTTAGGAAAACAATACCACATTCAAAGAGGTTGTTAAAACTCAAAGAAGTCCCCCATTGGCTAAGTCTCAGAACAGAGTTCCCTCACACAAAGAATTGCTAAAAACAAGTGTTCTCTAGCTAAGTTTCAGGACAGAAGTCCCACATACAAAAAAAAATGGTTAAAACTTAAACCTCTTTTTTGGCCATGTTTTAGGAAAACATTACCACATACAAAGAGGTTGTTAAAACCCAAAGAAGTCCCCCACCGGTCAAGTCTCAGAACAGAGTTTCCTCATAAAAAAGAGTTGTTAAAACTTAAACAAGTGTTCTCCAGCTAAGTTTCAGGACAGAAATCCGACCTGCAAAAAATTGGTCAAAAAAACCTCTTTTCTGGCCATGTTTTAGGAAAACAATACCACATTCAAAGAGGTTGTTGAAACTCAAAGAAGTCCCCAATTGGCCAAGTCTCAGAACAAAGTTTCCTCATACAAAAGAGTTGTTAAAACTCAAACAAGTGTTCTCCAGCTAAGTTTCAGGACAGAAATCCCACCTGCAGAAAATTGGTTAAAAAAACCTCTTTTCTGGCCATGTTTTAGAAAAACATTACGACATACAAAGAGGTTGTTAAAACTCAAAGAAGTCCCCCACCGGTCAAGTCTCAGAACAGAGTTTCCTCATACAAAAGAGTTGTTAAAACTTAAACAAATGTTCTCCAGCTAAGTTTCAGGATAGAAATCCCACCTGCAAAAAATTGGTTAAAAAA
>NW_019217199.1:0-1188 GCF_002532875.2 Varroa jacobsoni | reverse complement strand
GAAAGGAAGCTTGTTTGAGTGTTAACAACTTTTGTTTGTATGAGGAAACTCTGTTCTGAGACTTGGCCAATGGGGGACTTATTTAAGTTTTAACTTCTTTGTATGTGGAGATGTTGTCCTAAAACATGGCAAAAAAAAAACGTTTGTTTTAACTACTTCTTTGTATCTTCCTGAAACTTAGATAGAGAATACTTGTTTAAGTTTTAACAGCTTTTCAATATGAGGAAACTCTATTTTGAGACTTGACCAACGAGAACTTGGGTTTTAGCAAATATATTGCATGTAAGATTCTGTTTTGAAATATGGCCAAAAAGATCTTCTTGACTTTTAACAATTTTGTTGTAAGCGGAAATTTTGTCTGAAACTTGACCAAAGGAAGCTTGTTTGAGTGTTAACAACTTTTGTTTGTATGAGGAAACTCTGTCCTGAGATTTGGCCAATGGGGGATTTATATAAGTTCTAACTTCTTTGTATGTGGAAATGTTGTCCTAAAACATGGCCAGAAAAAACGTTTGTTTTAACCACCTCTTTGTATCTTCCTGAAACTTAGATAGAGAATACTTGTTTAAGTTTTAACAACTTTTCTGTTTGAGGAAACTCTATTTTGAGACTTGACCAACGAGAACTTGGGTTTTAGCAAATATATTACGTTAAGATTCTGTTTTGAAATATGGCCAAAAAGATTTCCTTGACTTTTAACAATTTTCTTGTAAGCGCAAATTTTATCTGAAACTTGGCTAAAGGAAGCTTGTTTGAGTGTTAACAACTTTTGTTTGTATGAGGACACTCTGTTCTAAGACTTGGCCAATGGGGGACTTATATAAGTTTTAACTTCTTTGTATGTGGAAATGTTGTCCCAAAACATGGCCAAAAAAAAACTTTGTTTTAACCACTTCTTTGTATCTTCCTGAAACTTACCTAGAGAGTACCTGTTTAAGTTTTAACAACTTTTCTGTGTGAGGGAACTCTATCCTGAGACTTGGCCAACGAGCACTTGGGTTTTAGCAAATATATTACGTTAAGATTCTGTTTTGAAATGTGGCCAAAAATATTTTCTTGACTTTTAACAATTTTGTTGTAAGCGGAAATTTTGTCTGCAACTTGGCGAAAGGAAGCTTGTTTGAGTGTTAACAACTTTTGTTTGTATGAGGAAATTCCGTTCTGAGACTTGGCCAATGGGGGACTTAT
>NW_019217198.1:0-1187 GCF_002532875.2 Varroa jacobsoni | reverse complement strand
AAAGGAAAAGATTTTGGGATTTACGGCTAATTTAGAAAAAGGGGCAGCCCTACTTAAATGGTATAACAATGGAAATAAAACTTTCCCTTATTATAATATTTATAGATCTACCAATAGGGATAAAGGTTATGTGAAATTAAATAAAATGCCATACATAGGAAGGGTAGGAAATGGAGTTAGAAATAACATAATTACTTCTTATGTAGATTCATTTCCACAATTTGATAAAACTTACTATTATAAAGTAGTGGGGGTAAATGCTTTTGAAGAAGAAGGTATATATTCTGAGTCAATAGAAATCAAAGCATTTTATTTATTACAGAACTTTCCTGTAATTAGAAATAGTAGTGCACCTGATAATAAATCTATTACTATTACTTGGGACATGGATAAAAAAGATGTGCCTTACGTAAAAGGGTATAAAGTAAAATATGCTACAAAAGGAGATGGCCCATACACAAATCTTAACAACGAACTTTTAACGAATACAACTTATACCGATAGTCGTTCGAAAGGGAGTTCCAATTATTATATTGTTTGTGCTTTTGGTGCAAGTGGCGATTCTACTTGTTCATTTTTAAGAAGTCATTTGTTAGTTGATACCATACCACCTCTTGCTCCAATTATGGCTTATGGAGATTGTGATACAAACGGAATTGTAACTATTAAATGGAAGAAAAATCAAGAGCCAGATATGTTAGGGTACAGAGTTTTTAAAACTTATTATGAGAAAACGGAGCCTAATCGTATCACAAAAGGTTCTGTTGCTGATACCGTTTTTAGGGACACAATTAATATCAATCAACCTTATAATAAGATTTTTTATAGAACAGCGGCATTAGATAATCATTTTAATCCATCGCCACCTTCCACATATATTGAAGTTAAAATTCCTAATAAAATACCTCCTATCAATGGATATTTTAAGAAATATTCGGTAGGAATGAATGGTGTTAATTTGCAATGGAATAAGAGTAATGCTTATGATTTGAAAAGAATGTATCTGCTTAGAAAAGGTAAAATGGATACTCATTTTTATCCAATATTAGTTTTGTCTGGCGATAGTTTAAACATAAATACTTATAATGACACAAGTACAAAATCAAACGAAAAGTATGCTTATGTTTTACAATCCGAAGATGAATCTGGCTTAAAGTCTAGCTATACAAAACCAATTGTAGTTGAGC
>NW_019217197.1:0-1189 GCF_002532875.2 Varroa jacobsoni | reverse complement strand
TATAAATTATTTTATGTTTACCTTAGTGACCATTACTACTAGTACAAGCCTCTCGGATTGTCAAGAAAAAAACAAAATATGTCTTAGAATTACTGTTTAACCCAATACGGACGCCTTCTACAAAGTATAAACGAAAGTTATAATCTGCGAGTTTTTTTTGAGAGCCGTAAGTATCTTGGGTATGGATGCGGTAGATTTATCTAGCCACCATCTATGTTAACTTAATATACAGTGGATACCGTAACAAAATATATGGTACCTTCAGCTTAGCTTATCTCCGCCACGGTTGTATGAATGTGTTTCACGTATAGCGCCTGTTACTACGTAGCATTATTCATAGAGCGTGTAGCACACCAACGGACCTTACCAATGGAAACATATGAAAATTAGAATTGCATCGTATAAAACGAGCCTATCTTCTTGAAAAGCCTGACCTATGCCGACTGTATAAACATCCTACATTAAGCGCAAATATATTGAAAAGCATCTTACCTTAGCTAACCGTCATTTTTTTAGCCGACTGAAATGGCAAACCACTATGGTTTTAATTACTCCTACGTCGATATGATTAATTGTTAAATCCCATCTAAACTGCAGATGTTTGCCTAAGGAGCAGATCTTTGTTTATACAGTCAATGCTTGCTAGCAGTTTTGCTATATTTTGCGTGCCGTTGTTATTTTTACTGACTAAATAGATACATACATTTGATCAAGCTGATTTCACTATGACCTGCTTGTAAGTTGACCATAACCGAAATTGGATGGCGCTGGTGGCGACCGTTTGGAAGATTTCGGGGACCTGACCAATAGATGACTTACCCATCCAAGGAGAAACTAAAGGTCAAAGCCCTTACCGCAGTGACGTCCCCGTGAGAATGAATGGGTACTACTTTAAGCAGGCGTATACATATTTGGTCTTCGCCTACTAAAATTAGGGACATTATGGGAAATGGTATAGGGCCAAAACTGGATGTAGGTTCAAAACTATATATACCGATAGGAGCCAACCATCTAAAACAGAAGAATATATTTTTCTATTATAATATTTTTTATTGTTATTAATGTTAAAAAATAATAAAATAAAACTTTATATATATATATATATATATATATATATGTATGCTTTTCTATAACTCTAATTAGCTTCAATGGTAACAATCTTTCTTGACAAAGTTTAGAAGTGTAGCAC
>NW_019217194.1:0-1190 GCF_002532875.2 Varroa jacobsoni | reverse complement strand
CTTTTTTGTACGAGGAAACTCTGTACTGAGACTTGGCCCATGGGGGACTTATTTGAGTTTTAACAACTTCTTTGTATGTGGAAACGTTGTCCTAAAACATGGCCAGAAAAAAACGGTTGTTTTAACCACTTCTTTGTATCTTCCTGAAACTTAGCTAGGGAACACTTGTCTAAGTTTTAACAACTTTTCTGTGTGAGGGAGCTCCATCCTGAAACTTCTTTGAGCTTTAGCAAATATATTGCTTGTAAGATTCTGTTTTGAAATATGGCCAAAAAGATTTCCTTGACTTTCAACAATTTTGCTGTAGGCAGAAGTTTTGTTCTGAAACTTAGATAAAGGAAGCTTGTTTGAGTGTTAACAACTTTTTTGTATGACAAAACTCTGTTCTGAGACTTGGCCAATGGGGGACTTATTTGAGTTTTACCAAGTTCTTTGTATGTGGAAATGTTGTCCTAAAACATGGCTAGAAAAAAACGCTTGTTTCAACCACTTCTTTATATCTTCCTGAAACTTAGCTAAAGAACACTTGTTTAAGTTTTAACAACTTTTCTGCGTGAGGGAACTCTGCCCTGAGACTTGGTCAACGAGAACTCCTTTGAGCTTTAGCAAATATATTGCATGTAGGACTCTATTTTGAAATATGACGAAAAAGATTTCCTTGACTTTCAACAATTTTGTTGTAGGTGGAAGTTTTGTTCTGAAACTTAGATAAAGGAAGCTTGTTTGAATGTTAACAACTTTTTTGTATGAGGAAACTCTGTTCTGAAACTTGGCCAATGGGGGACTTATTTGAGTTTTAACAACTTCTTTGTATGTGGAAATGTTGTCCTAAAACATGGCCAGAAAAAAACGTTTGTTTCAACCACTTCTTTATATCTTCCTGAAACTTAGCTAGAGAAGACTTGTTTAAGTTTTAACAACTTTTCTGTGTGAGGGAGCTCCATCCTGAGATTTCTTTGAGCTTTAGCAAATATATTGCTTGTCAGATTTTGTTTTGAAATATGGCCAAAAAGATTTCCTTGACTTTCAAGAATTTTGCTGTAGGCGGAAGTTTTGTTCTGAAACTTAGATAAAGGAAGCTTGTTTGAGTGTTAACAACTTTTTTGTATGAGAAAACTCTGTTCTGAGACTTGGCCAATGGGGGACTTATTTGAGTTGTACCAACTTCTTTGTATTTGGAAATGTTGTCC
>NW_019217192.1:0-1190 GCF_002532875.2 Varroa jacobsoni | reverse complement strand
TAGTTTAGCACGAGAAAATCGAAACAATAATTCCTTGCTTTAAAGACACAATCCGGCTTGTAAAATGGACGACAATATTTTTCCTATGAATAGGAAAGGCTGAATCTAATCAGAAACTAACTTATAGCTCTGGACATTTCTGACAGCTCTCGTAACTGGGCGATAATCCAGATAACGTATCTAACCCAAAATCGATTCTACGAATCTAATGCTGCACCTCCATCATTATACAGGTGGTTTTGTAGAAGAACGTAACAATATAATAATATAGTACAAACGTAATATAGTACAGACGAGTCTGAGACGTTCATTCTGCCGCGAAGTCTACACGCGACAATATGATTATTACAAGCTAGCAACTATTCTGAGTTAGGGAAGGAGTAAAGCTATAATACTTTCGGTTCATTCTTTACGCCTTCGTAGCTTATGCGTCCTCTAATGAAGATATTGGCCGATAGAATCGCCAACAGGTTCAGCCCAAACTAGGCCAGATCACCCAGATAATTTTGCAAATAGCCTTAGCTATTGGCTCCACTCAGCCAGATACGGACTGTATAATGTTGGCGGATTATTTACTCCGTCAACTTTTTTTTTTTGAGGAAGTGTTGTTAGTTTCGAGGCGCAAAAGACGTTAGAATTCAGAGATGCGTTCGTTATCGAATTAGGCTTAACTGTGTTCACCACGTGTTAGTTTGCAGACGTGGACGCATGGCTATAATACTCGTTTGCATTTGTAACAATCACCCTAATAATCACAGTTTTCTTTCTCTATCGATTTTATTCGTCGCAACATTCGATTCAACAGCTGTAGATCCACACATGGCTTTCCTCGTGGAAATACAGTGGTAACGTTTCTACGTTTTGAACTTCGGGAGAAAGTGGCCTGGATACAAATACGGGCGTTAACGCACTTCGTTTCCTACTGGGAGCAATACGAAAAAGTCAAAATATGCAACGCACACTGAGCTGCGATATCTACAGTCCGTGTAACTCTGGCGTAGTCCGATACCTGTGATATCTTTAATAGGAAGACCAAATGAGCAAACGCCGATATTATAAAGATATAAAGCTGCTTTCCTTCACGAATTAATCCCCCCAGGTTTTCGCTCTAGCAACCAGGAATACATCCGTAAAGCCTTTGCACGCTCTCAAATACGAAATTTCGGTAATTTTGTCTTTAAATATATACA
>NW_019217188.1:0-1193 GCF_002532875.2 Varroa jacobsoni | reverse complement strand
TGTTAACAACTTTTGTTTGTATGAGGGCATTCTGTTTTGAGACTTGGCCAATGGGAGACTTATTTAAGTTTTAACTTCTTTCAATGTGGAAATGTTGTCCCAAAATATGACCAGAAAAAATGTTTGTTTTAACCATTTCTATCTTCCTGAAACTTAGCTAGAGAACACTTGTTTAAGATTTAACAGTTTTTCTGTATGAGGAAACTCTATCTTGAGATTTGACCAACGAGAACTTGGGTTTTAGTAAATATATGGCATGTAAGATTCTGTTTTGAAATATGGCCAAGAAGATTTCTTTGACTTTTAGCAATTTTGTTGTATGCGGAAATTTTGTCTGAAACTTGGCTAAAGGAAGCTTGTTTGAGTGTTAACAACTTTTTTGGTATGAGGAAACTCTGTCCTGAGACTTGGCCAATGGGAAACTTATTTAACTGCTTTGTATGTGGAAATGTCCTAAAACATGGCCAGAAAAAAACATTTGTTTTAATCACTTCTTTGTATCTTCCTGGAACTTAGCTAGAGAACACTTGTTTAAGTTTTAATAATTTTTCTGTGTGAGGGAACTCTGTCCTGAGACTTGGCTAACGAGAATTTCTTTGAGTTTTAGCAAATATATTGCATGTAAGGTTCTGTATTGAAACATGACCAAAGAGGTTTCCTTGACTTTTAATAATTTTGTTGTATGCGGAAATTCTGTCCGAAACTTGGCTAAAGGAAGCTTATTTGAGTGTTAACAACTTTTTTTTTGTATGAGGAAACTTTGTCCTGAGACTTGGCCAATGGGAGACTTATTTAAGTTTTAACTTCTTTCAATGTGGAAATGTTGTCCTAAAACATGACCAGAAAAAATGTTTGTTTTAACCATTTTTATCTTCCTGAAACTTAGCTAGAGAACACTTGTTTAAGTTTTAACAACTTTTCTGTGTAAGGGAACTCTATCCTGAGACTTGGCCAACGAGAACTTCTTTGAGTTTTAACAAATATATTACATGTAAGGTTCTGTTTTGAAATATGACCAAAAAGATTTCCTTGACTTTTAACAATTTTGTTGTATACGGAAATTCTGTCTGAAACTTGGCTAAAGGAAGCTTGTTTGAGTGTTAATCACTTTTTTTTGTATGAGGAAACTCTGTCCTGAGACTTGGCCAGTGGGGAACTTATTTAAATTTTAACTTCTTTGTATGTGGAAATGT
>NW_019217186.1:0-1194 GCF_002532875.2 Varroa jacobsoni | reverse complement strand
GTTGCTAAAACGTAAACACAAGTGCTCTCTAGCTAAGTTTCAGGACAAAAATTCCACATACAAAGAAGTGGTTAAAACAAACGTTTTTTTTTTCTGGCCATGTTTTAGGACAACATTACCACATACAAAGAAGTTGATAAAACTCAAATAAGTCCCCCATTGGCCAAGTCTCAGAACAGAGTTTCCTCATACAAAAAAGTTGTTAACACTCAAACAAGCTTTTTTCAGCGCAATTTCAGGACAAAATTTCCGCATACAACAAAATTGTTAAAAGTCAAGAAAATCTTTTTGGTCATATTACAAAACAGAACCTTACATGCAATATATTTGCTAAAACTCAAAGAAGTCTCAGGATGGAGCTCCTTCACACAGAAAAGGTGTTAAAACATAAACAGGTGTTCTCTAGCTAAGTTTCAAGAAGATACAAAGAAGTGGTTAAAACAAACGTTTTTTTTCTGGCCATGTTTTAGGACAACATTACCACATACAAAGAGGTTGGTAAAACTCAAATAAGTCCCCCATTGGGCAAGTCTCAGAACAGAGTTTCCTCATACAAAAAAGGTGTTAACACTCAAACAAGCCTTTTTTAGCTAAGTTTTAGGACAAAATTTCTGCTTACAACAAAATTGTTAAAGGTCAAGGAAATCTTTTTGGCCATATTTCAAAACAGAATCTTACATGCAATATATTTGCTAAAACTCAGGTTCTCCGTGGTCAAGTCTCAGGATAGATTTCCCTCACACAGAAAAGTTGTTAAAACTTAAACAAGTGTTCTCTAGCTAAGTTTCAGGAAGATACAAAGAGGTGGTTAAAACAAATGTTTTTGTCTGGCCATGTTTTAGGCCAACATTTCCACATACAAAGGAGTTAAAACTTATATAAGTCCCCCATTGGCCAAGTCTTAGAACAGAGTGTCCTCATACAAATAAAAGTTGTTAACACTCAAACAAGCTTCCTTTAGCCAAGTTTCAGAGAAAATTTCCGCATACAACAAAATTGTTAAAAGTCAAGGAAATCTTTTTGGTCATATTTCAAAACAGAACCTTACATGTAATATATTTGTTAAAACTCAAAGAAGTTCTCGTTGGCCAAGTCTCAGGATAGAGTTCTTTCACACAGAAAAGTTGTTAAAACTTAAACCAGTGTTCTCTAGCTAAGTTTCATGAAGATACAAAGAAGTGGTTAAAACAAACA
>NW_019217185.1:0-1195 GCF_002532875.2 Varroa jacobsoni | reverse complement strand
AGTAGTCAATATGTTCAAGGTATTCACTCAGGTTTAATATGTCCATACCCAGGTGTAGGTAATGAAAAAAAATACTATGTTTTCACTGTTGACAAATTAGCAAGTTATACTGCTCATATTGCTTATAGTAAACATTACCTTATAGTGGATATGGCAGCTAATGGAGGATTAGGAAAAGTAATGCCAAGTAGTTTAGACAAATACGGGACAGGATTAACACTTACAGAAAATCCTGAATCTCAGAAAATGGAAATTGTTAAAAATAGTACCGGAGATGGTTATTGGTTTATTACAGCAGATCATTGGGGTATAAGAGTTTATGAAATTGATGCTAATGGGTTGAATACCACACCTCGATATTTTGATTTCCCCAACTCTACAGGTTTTGGTCGTTCTTTCGGTTATATGAAAGCAAGTCCATCAGGAAGATTACTTGCTTTGGCAAATTTCAGAGCATCTGAAAATGGGGTTGGTTATGGAGCTAGTGAGTTATTTGATTTTGACCCAGCAACAGGTGTCGTTTCAAACAAAAGATCTATCTATACAGGTAATAAAAATGATGACTTTTATGGTGTCGAATTTTCTCCAGATGAAACTTTTCTCTATTTAACAACTCAAGGCAATATGGGAGCAACAGGCTATCCTGAAAATTTTCCTGCGGCTTTATATCAATTTGATATTAGTGATAGATATGCTAATAGTTTTCCTCCTGTAATAATATCACCTACAGATCAAAATGATACAAAACCATACACCGAATATCAATTTGGAGACCTGCAATTAGGGCCAGATGGTAAAATTTATATGGCAATAGTTGACCCAATTCTAAATAGTAAAGTTTTGGGTACCATAAACAATCCCAATGCATTTTCAACAGGCTGCAATTTTAATTTCTCTGGTGTTATATTAGATAATACAAATGGTTCATCTACTTTTTCTTTACCCAATATACCAGGATACCAAGTAATGTCACCTAACTTAATTGGATCAGCTAGTATTGCTTGTCTTTCTACTATTTCTTTATCAGCAGTTGGTGGAGAATTATATAACTGGACATTGCCAAATGGAACAAAATCAACTTCAAGTATTATCAATATATTAAATGCTTCTAAAGCCAATGAAGGTGTTTATACAGTTGAAATAATAAAAGAATCAGGATGTAGTGTTACAAAAACTATTAGTGTTACGGTAAACT
>NW_019217184.1:0-1196 GCF_002532875.2 Varroa jacobsoni | reverse complement strand
CAACTTCTTTGTATGTGGAAATGTTGTCCTAAAACATGGCAAGAAAAAAACGTTTGTTTCAACCACTTCTTTGTATCTTCCTGAAACTTAGCTAGGGAAGACTTGTTTAAGTTTTAACAACTTTTCTGTGTGACGGAACTCCATCCTGAGACTTCCTTGAGTTTTAGCAAATATATTGCATGTAAGATTCTATTTTGAAATAGGGCCAAAAAGATTTCCTTGACTTTCAACAATTTTGTTGTAGGCGGAAGTTTTGTTCTGAAACTTAGATAAAGAAAGCTTGTTTGAGTGTTAACAACTTTTTTGTATGAGGAAACTCTGTTCTGACACTTGGCCAATGGGGGACTTATTTGAGTTTTAACAACTTCTTTGTATGTGGAAATGTTGTCCTAAAACATGGCAAGAAAAAAACGTTTGTTTCGACCACTTCTTTATATCTTCCTGAAACTTAGCTAGGGAACACTTGTTTAAATTTTAATAACTTTTCTGCATGAGGGAACTCTGTCCTGAGACTTGGTCAACGAGAACTTCTTTGAGTTTTAGCAAATATACTGCATGTATGATTCCATTTTGAAATATGGCCAAAAAGATTTCCTTGACTTTCAACAATTTTGTTGTAGGCGGAAGTTTTGTTCTGAAACATAGATAAAGAAAGCTTGTTTGAGTGTTAACAACTTTTTTGTATGAGGAAACTCTGTTCTGAGACTTGGCCAATGGGGGACTTATTTGAGTTTTAACAACTTCTTTGTATGTAGTAATGTTGTCCTAAAACATGGCAAGAAAAAAAACGTTTGTTTCAACCACTTCTTTATATCTTCCTGAAACTTAGCTAGAGAATACTTGTTTAAGTTTTAACAACTTTTCTGTGTCAGGGAATTCTGTCCTGAGACTTGGTCAACGAGAACTTCTTTGAGTTTTAGCAAATATACTGCATGTAAGATTCTATTTTGAAATAGGGCCAAAAAGATTTCCTTGACTTTCAACAATTTTGTTGTAGGCGGAAGCTTTGTTCTGAAACTTAGATAAAGAAAGCTTGTTTGAGTGTTAACAACTTTTTTGTATGAGGAAACTCTGTTCTGAGACTTGGCCAATGGGGGACTTATTTGAGCTTTAACAATTTCTTTGTATGTGGAAATGTTGTCCTAAAACATGGCAAAAAAAAACGTTTGTTTCAACCACTTCTTTATATCTTCCTC
>NW_019217183.1:0-1196 GCF_002532875.2 Varroa jacobsoni | reverse complement strand
AAGTTTCATGAAGATACAAAGAAGTAATTAAAACAAACGTTTTTTTTTTGGCTATGTTTTAGGACAACCGTTCTACATACAAAGAAGTTAAAATTTAAATAAGTCCCCCACTGGCCAAGTCTTAGAACAGTGTCCTGATACAAACAAAAGTTGTTAACAGTCAAACAAGCTTCCTTTAGCCAAGTTTCAGACAAAATTTCCGCATACAACAAAATTATTAAAAGTCAAGGAAATCTTTTTGGTCATATTTCAAAACAGAACCTTACATGTAAAGTATTTGTTAAAACTCAAAGAAGTTCTCGTTGGCCAAGTCTCAGGATAGAGTTCCCTCATCACAGAAAAGTTGTTAAAACTTAAACCAGTGTTCTCTAGCTAAGTTTCGGTAAGATACAAAGAAGTAATTAAAACAAACGTTTTTTTTTTGGCTATGTTTTAGGACATTTCCACATACAAAGAAGTTAAAATTTTAATAAGTCCCCCACTGGCCAAGTCTTAGAACAGTGTCCTGATACAAATAAAAGTTGTTAACAGTCAAACAAGCTTCCTTTAGCCAAGTTTCAGACAAAATTTCCGCATACAACAAAATTATTAAAAGTCAAGGAAATCTTTTTGGTCATATTTCAAAACAGAACCTTACATGTAAAGTATTTGTTAAAACTCAAAGAAGTTCTCGTTGGCCAAGTCTCAGGATAGAGTTCCCTTATCACAGAAAAGTTGTTAAAACTTAAACCAGTGTTCTCTAGCCAAGTTTCGGGAAGATACAAAGAAGTAATTAAAACAAACGTTTTTTTTTTGACTATGTTTTAGGACATTTCCACATACAAAGAAGTTAAAATTTTAATAAGTCCCCCACTGGCCAAGTCTCAGGACAGAGTTTCCTCATACAAACAAAAGTTGTTAACAGTCAAACAAGCTTCCTTTAGCCAAGTTTCAGACGAAATTTCCGCATACAACAAAATTATTAAAAGTCAAGGAAACCTCTTTGGTCATGTTTCAATACAGAACCTTACATGCAATATATTTGCTAAAACCCAAGTTCTCGTTGGTCAAGTCTCAAAATAGAGCTTCCTCATACAGAAAAGCTGTTAAAACTTAAACAAGTATTCTCTAGCTAAGTTTCAGGAAGATAGAAGTGGTTAAAACAAACATTTTTTCTAACCATGTTTTAGGACAACATTACCACATACAAAGAAGTT